>NW_020356298.1:0-70064 GCF_002211085.1 Panicum hallii
CAGCTCCACAGGTCTTGTTGCTGCCGCGCTGATACACTTCATTCCACGGTTGCGGACTTGTTGGTTGCCGTCCCCTCCTAGCAGCAAGGTAAGAATTGGTAAGAGCTTGTGCAACAGGTTGAGAGTGAGCGCCTTGCTGTAGCTACACCCTATTAGCTGTAGGGATTTTACTACTTCACTTGTTTTCTTGTTGTCCTTGTCTTTCTCTCCATGGCAGGCTCCGAGGAGGAGGATCATAGCTTGCATCAGTCTCCACGTACCAGGGGCATCATACAACATTTTTGAAAGGCAAGTGCAGCGGCACACAGAGGGACTTGATAATGATATGCAGGTGACGAATGACAAGATTGGACAATTGGAGGCTACGCAGATTGCCACCAACACCAAGCTTACGGGCCTGGAGACAGCGGTCGGCAATATTGACAAGAGTCTCACTGCTGCTCTTTTGCGGCGTTTTGATGAGCTCCATGCGAAGACCAACGAACAGCGTGATGATTGGGCGGATGAATATATTGCTGATACTGAACAGGATGAACAAGACGCTCGCCATCGCCGCCGGCTACGCACTAATCGTAGAGGTATGGGTGGTTTTCGCCACCGTGAGTACGCAACAATGATGATGCTTTCAGCAAGATTAAATTTAAGATACCTCCTTTTGATGGTACATATGACCCTGATGCATACATTACTTGGGAAATTGCTGTTGATCAAAAGTTTGCATGCCATGATTTTCCTGAGAATGCACGTGTTAGGGCTGCTACTAGTGAGTTCATTGATTTTGCTTCTGTTTGGTGGATAGAACATGGCAAGAAAAATGCTGATGACATGCCACAAACTTGGGATGCTTTGAAACGGGTCATGCGGGCTAGATTCGTTCCTTCTTACTATGCACGTGATCTGTTACATAAGTTACAACAATTGAGGCAGGGCACTAGAACTGTAGAAGAATATTATCAGGAATTGCAAATGGGAATGCTACGTTGTAATTTAGTGGAGGGTGAGGAACCTGCTATGGCTAGATTTTTGGGCGGGGTTAAATAGAGAAATTCAGGACATTCTTGCGTATAAAGATTATACTAACGTAACCCGTTTGTTCCATCTTGCTTGTAAAGCTGAAAGGGAGGTACAGGGACGACGTACTAGTGCTAGGTCTAATGTTTCTGCAGGTAAATCTACATCATGGCAGCCACGCACGACTACTTCTATGAGCGGACGTGCACCTCTACCAGCTCCTTCACCGAGTCGTACAGCAGCGTCTTCTCCATCCAGCGACAAGCCACACGCTCCTCCCATCACTTCAGCAACCAAGGCTGTCCAGAAACCAGCCGCTAGTGCTTCCTCGGTTGCATCCACGGGTAGAACAAGGGATGTCCAGTGTCATCGGTGCAAGGGCTTTGGGCACGTGCAGCGTGACTGTCCTACCAAGCGCGTTTTGGTGGTCAAAAGATGATGGTGCGTATTCCTCTGCTAGTGATTTTGATGATGATACACTTGCGTTGTTTGCTGCTGACCATGCAGGTAATGAGGGACCACCAGACAAACATATTGATGCAGGGGCAGCCGAACACTACGAGAGTCTCATTGTGCAGCGTGTGCTTAGTGCACAAATGGAGAAGGCGGAGCAAAATCAGCGACACACGCTGTTTCAAACTAAGTGTGTCATTAAAGAGCGTTCTTGTCATATGATTATTGATGGAGGTAGTTGCAACAATTTGGCTAGCAGCGAACTGGTGGAGAAGCTTGCACTCAGCACCAAACCACACCCACACCCGTATCACATTCAATGGCTAAACAACAGTGGTAAGGCTAAGGTAACGAGGCTGGTGCGCATTAATTTTGCAATCGGAGCATATCATGATGTTGTTGAGTGCGATGTTGTGCCTATGCAAGCTTGCCATATTCTGCTCGGTAGGCCTTGGCAATTTGATACGGATTGTGTGCATTATGGTAGATCAAATCAGTTTTCGCTCTTGCACCATGATAAGAAAATTGTGTTGCTTCCTATGTCTCCTGAAGCTATTGTGCGTGATGATACTGCTAGAGCTGCCAAAGCTAAAAGTGAGACCAATAAAATTGTCAAGTCGGTTGCTAATAAGCAAGATGAGATACGCTTGAAAGGGACTTGCTTGCTTGCTACTAAATCTGATATTAATGACTTGATTGCTACCACTTCTGTTGCCTATGCTTTGGTGTGCAAAGATACTTTGATTTCCATTCATGATATGCAGCACTCTTTGCCCCCTGCTATCGCTAACGTTTTGCAGGAGTATTCTGATGTGTTTCCAAGTGAAATACCAGCGGGGCTGCCACCAATACGAGGGATTGAGCACCAAATTGATCTGATTCCAGGTGCATCGCTGCCCAACCGTGCGCCGTACAGGACCAATCCGGAAGAAACGAAAGAGATTCAGCGACAAGTGCAAGAACTACTCGACAAAGGTTATGTACGTGAGTCCCTTAGTCCTTGTGCTGTTCCGGTTATTTTAGTCCCCAAGAAAGATGGAACTTGGCGTATGTGTGTCGATTGTAGAGCTATTAACAATATCACAATTCGATACCGACATCCTATTCCACGTTTGGATGATATGCTTGATGAATTGAGTGGTGCTGTTGTGTTTACCAAAGTTGATTTGCGTAGTGGGTACCACCAGATTCGCATGAAATTGGGAGATGAATGGAAAACTGCTTTCAAAACTAAGTTCGGGTTATATGAGTGGTTAGTCATGCCTTTTGGGTTAACTAATGCACCTAGCACCTTCATGCGATTAATGAACGAGGTTCTGCGTGCTTTCATTGGCAAATTTGTTGTGGTCTACTTTGATGATATATTGATTTACAGCAAATCTATGGAGGCACATCTTGATCATCTACGTGCTGTTTTTACTGCTTTACGTGATGCACGTTTATTTGGTAACCTTGAGAAGTGCGTCTTTTGCACAGATCGAGTATTTTTTCTTGGCTATGTTGTCACTCCACAGGGAATTGAAGTTGATCAAGCTAAGGTGGAAGCTATTCAGGGATGGCCTGTACCAAAGACCATCACACAGGTGCGGAGTTTTCTAGGACTTGCTGGGTTCTATCGTCGCTTCGTGAAGGATTTCAGCACCATTGCGGCACCGTTGAATGCGCTTACGAAGAAGGGGGTGCCCTTTTCTTGGGGCACCACACAAGAGAATGCGTTCACCATGTTGAAAGATAAGTTGACACATGCACCTCTCCTCCAACTTCCTGATTTTAATAAGACCTTTGAGCTTGAATGTGATGCTAGTGGAATTGGTTTGGGTGGTGTTTTGTTACAAGATGGTAAACCTGTTGCATATTTTAGTGAGAAATTGAGCGGACCTGTTCTGAATTATTCTACTTATGACAAGGAATTGTATGCTCTTGTGCGCACATTAGAAACATGGCAGCATTATTTGTGGCCCAAAGAGTTTGTTATCCATTCTGATCATGAATCTTTGAAACATATTCGTAGTCAAGGAAAACTGAACCGTAGACATGCTAAGTGGGTTGAATTTATTGAATCTTTTCCTTATGTCATCAAACACAAGAAAGGGAAAGAGAATATCATTGCTGATGCTTTGTCTAGGCGATATACTTTGTTGACACAACTTGATTGCAAGATTTTTGGTTTGGACACAATTAAAACACAATATGTGAATGATGCTGATTTTAAGGATGTTTTGCTGCATTGTAAGGATGGAAAAGCATGGAACAAATTCATCGTCAATGATGGTTTGTGTTTCGAGCTAACAAGCTATGCATTCCAGCTAGCTCCGTTCGTTTGTTGTTGTTACAGGAAGCGCATGGTGGTGGCTTGATGGGGCATTTTGGAGCAAAGAAGACAGAGGATGTACTTGCTGGTCATTTCTTTTGGCCAAAAATGAGAAGAGATGTGGAGCGATTTGTTGCACGCTGCACTACATATCAGAAAGCTAAGTCCCATTTAAATCCGCATGGTTTGTATATGCCTTTACCAGTTCCTAGTGCTCCTTGGGAGGATATTTCTATGGATTTCGTGTTGGGATTGCCTAGAACTAGGAAGGGACGTGATAGCGTTTTTGTGGTTGTGGATAGATTTTCCATGATGGCACACTTTATTCCATGTCATAAAACTGATGATGCTACACATGTTGCTGATTTATTCTTTTGAGAAATTGTTCGTTTGCATGGTGTGCCAAACACAATTGTTTCTGATCGTGATGCCAAATTTCTTAGCCACTTTTGGAGAACTTTATGGGCACAATTGGGAACTAAGATTCTATTTTCTACCACTTGTCATCCCCAAACTGATGGTCAAACTGAAGTGGTTAATCGAACCTTGTCTACCATGTTAAGGGCTGTTTTAAAGAAGAATATTACGTTGTGGGAAGAATGTTTGCCTCATGTTGAGTTTGCTTATAATCGTTCCATGCATTCTACTACAAAGATGTGCCCTTTTGAGATTGTTTATGGCTTGATTCCTCGTGCTCCTATTGATTTAATGCCTTTGCCCACTTCTGAAAAATTGAACTTTGATGCTAAGCAACGTGCTGAACTGATGTTAAAACTGCATGAAACAACTAAAGAAAACATTGTGCGCATGAATTCTAAGTATAAGCTTGCTGGTGATAAAGGTAGAAAGCAATTGATTTTTGAACCTGGTGACTTGGTTTGGTTGCACTTGAGAAAGGATAGGTTTCCTACTTTGCGAAAATCTAAGTTGATGCCTCGGGCTGATGGACCGTTTAAAGTGCTAGAACGAATTAATGATAATGCATATAAGCTAGACCTGCCTGTGGATTTTGGGGTTAGTCCCACATTTAACATTGCAGATTTGAAGCCATATTTGGAAGAGGATGATGAGCTTGAGTCGAGGACGACTCAAATGCAAGAAGGGGAGGATGATGAGGACATCGCCACTAACGATACATCCACACCTACACCAGTATCTACTTCAACAACACCTCTTGGACCTATTACTCGCGCTCGTGCTCGTCGGCTTACCCATCAAGTAAGTTCACTCTTAAGCTCAGGTTCATCATATTTAGAGAATGGAGACACGTGCACTCTTGTTTTACTCAGGAACCATGGATTGGATCAAAAGGGAAGAGGCATCGCGCAGGCTGGATTCGGACTGCAGGACAGACACGACTTGTAACAGCCGCCACGACTTCATCCGGACTCCGTTTTGGTCGGTCAAGTACTTTCTGGAAAGCTTATCAAATCTACTTTCCAACGGATCCGGAATCACCTTAATATCTATTCGGAATCAACCGCAATCCTAGATTTACTACAGAGTCCTTTTCAGCCACGGTGCTGCGTCACCCTAATTTGGCCCAACGGGCCGTGTATCAAGTAGAGTCCAAGACGGATGAGTCCTAGGGTTGGAATACGACCCCAGCACCCTTGTGGTCGTTCTCCTACTTCTTTATAACCTTTAGCCGCCATCAAGAACACTCGGGTTTTGTTAGATGCAAGTTTAGCTTTTGCTACTTCCCTGTAGACGCACGTGCTGATCCAGCCGCCCGTCCACTTGTTTTCGGAACCCCTCCATAATTGAGATTCGGTTTGAGACCTTCAATTACATCTCGTAATTTTCAGTACTTGTTCTACTTGTTCTTGCTAGTTCTTCGATTGCTTGCAGGACAAGTGCCCTAGTGGCTGGGTGTCGCGCTCCACAAGATCGCGGCAACCAAAGGAGGTGGTGTATCGGTTGCTAAAGCGCAGCATCCTTGGAAGGCTGTAGTCGGGCCGTGAACGTCGTCTCCTCTATCAATCGAGTTATTCCACGCCTCTCATCGAAAGATCAGGAACAAACCCTAACGGGTTCACATCAAGTTGCGTTGGCTTTTTTCGCAACGAACGCATGTCATCCACTCCATTGGACTCAAAACTCATGTTTTGGGGCGTTTCGGACCGTTTCGTTACTGCATGAAAGTCGATGCAAAACTGGCCGAACTGGAGCCATTAACGCACAAGTTCGCTAAATGAAGTCGCGTTTTAATTTTTCACAACCAACGCACCCGATCCACTCCGTTGGACCCAAAATTCATGTTTTGGGGCGTCTCGGGCCGTTTCGTTACTGCCCGAAAGTCGATGCAAAGCTGGCCGAACTATCGCCATTAACGCACAAGTTCGCTAAAGAAACTTTTGTCTTAATTTTTCGCAACGAACGCACCCGATCCACTCCATTGGACCCAAAACTCATGTTTTGGGGCATTTCGGACCATTTCGTTACTGCACGAAAGTCGATGCAAAACTTGCCGAACTCATGCCATTAACGCACAAGTTCGCTAAATGAAGTCACGTCTAAATTTTTCACAATGAACGTACCCGGTCCACTCCATTGGACCCAAAACTGATGTATTGGGGCGTTTCGGACCGTTTCGTTATTGCACGAAAGTCGATGCAAAACTGGCCGACCTGGAGCCATTAACGCACAAGTTCGCTAAATGAAGTTGCGTCTTAATTTTCCACAACCAACGCACCCGATCCACTCCGTTGGACCCAAAACTCATGTTTTGGGGCGTCTCGGACCGTTTCGTTACTGCACGAAAGTCGATGCAAAACTTGAGGAACTAGCGCCATTAACGCACAAGTTCGCTAAATGAAGTTGGGTTGGCTTTTTTCGCAACGAACGCATGTCATACACTCCATTGGACCCAAAACTCATGTTTGGGTGCATTTCGGACCGTTGCGTTACAGCACGAAAGTCAATGCAAAAGTGGCCGAACTAGTGCCATTAACGCACAAGTTCGCTAAATGAAGTTGTGTTGGCTTTTTTCGCAACGAACGCACCCGATCCACTCCATTGGACCCAAAACTCATGTTTTGGGATGTTTCGAACCATTTCGTTACTGCACGAAAGTCGATGCAAAACTGGCCGAACTGGAGGCATTAACGCACAAGTTCGCTAAATGAAGTCACGTCTTAATTTTTCGCAACCAACGAACCCGATCCACTCCATTGGACCCAAAACTCATGTTTTGGGGCGTTTCGGACCATTTCGTTACTGCAAGAAAGTCGATGCAAAACTAGCCGAACTGGAGCCATTAACACACAAATTCGCTAAATGAAGTCGCGTCTTAATTTTTCACAACCAACGAACCCAATCCACTCCGTTGGACCCAAAACTCATGTTTTGGGGCGTCTCGGACCGTTTCGTTACTGCATGAAACTCGATGCAAAACTTGACGAACTAGAGCCATTAACGCACAAGTTCGCTAAATGAAGTTGCGTTGGCTTTTTTCGCAACGAACGCATGTCATCCACTCCATTGGACCCAAAACTCATGTTTTGGTGCGTTTTGGACCGTTGCGTTACAGCACGAAAGTCGATGCAAAAGTGGCCGAACTGGTGCCATTAACGCACAAGTTCGCTAAATGAAGTTGTGTTGGCTTTTTTCGCAACGAACGCACCCGATCCACTCCATTGGACCCAAAACTCATGTTTTGGGGCGTTTCGGACCGTTTCGTGTGTGCACGAAAGTCGATGCAAAACTGGCCAAACTAGCGCCATTAACGCCCAACTTCACTAAACAAAGTCACGTGTTAATTTTTCGCAACGAACGCACCCGATCCACTCCATTGGACCCAAAACTCATGTTTTGGGGCGATTCGGACCGTTTCGTTACTGCATGAAAGTCGATGCAGAACTGGCCGAACTAGTGCCATTAACGCCCAAGTTCGCTATATGAAGTCATGTCTGAATTTTTCGCAACGAACGTACCCTATCCACTCCATTGGACCCAAAACTCATGTTTTGGGGCCTCTCGGACCATTTCGTTACTCGATGCAAAACTGGCCTAACTGGTGCCATTAACGCACAAGTTCGCTAAATAAACTTTTGTCTGAATCTTTCGCAACAAATGCACCCGATCCACTCCATTGGACCCAAAACTCATGTTTTGGGGCGTCTTGGACCATTTCGTTACTGCACGAAAGTCGACGCAAAACTGGCCTAACAGGTGCCATTAACGCACAAGTTCGCTAAACAAAGTCGCGTTCGAATTTTTCGCAACGAACGCACCCGTTCCACTCTATTGCACCCAAAACTCATGTTTTGGGGCATCTCGAACCGTTTCGTTACTGCACGAAAGTCGATGCAAAACTGGCCGAACTAGCGCCATTAACGCACAAGTTCGCTAAAGAAACTTTTGTCTTAATTTTTCGCAACGAACGCACCCGATCCACTCCATAGGACCCAAAACTCATGTTTTGGGGCATTTCGGACCATTTCGTTACTGCACGAAAGTCGATGCAAAACTGGCCGAACTCGTGCCATTAACGCACAAGTTCGCTAAATGAAGTCACGTCTGAATTTTTCACAACGAACGTACGCGGTCCACTCAATTGGACCCAAAACTGATGTATTGGGGCGTTTCGGACCGTTTCGTTATTGTATGAAAGTCGATGCAAAACTGGCCGACCTGGAGCCATTAACGCACAAATTCGCTAAATGAAGTCGCGTCTTAATTTTCCACAACCAACGCACCCGATCCACTCCGTTGGACCCAAAACTCATGTTTTGGGGCGTCTCGGACCGTTTCGTTACTGCACGAAAGTCGATGCAAAACTGGCCGAACTGGAGCCATTAACGCACAAGTTCGCTAAATGAAGTCGTGTCTTAATTTTCCATTACCAACGCACCCGATCCACTCCGTTGGACCCAAAACTCATGTTTTGGGGCGTCTCGGACCGTTTCGTTACTGCACGAAAGTCAATGCAAAACTAGACGAACTAGCGCCACTAATGCATAAATTCGCTAAATGAAGTTGCGTTGGCTTTTTTTCGCAACGAACGCATGTGATCCACTCCATTGGACCCAAAACTCATGTTTTGGCGCGTTTCGGACCGTTTCATTACAGCACGAAAGTCTTTGCAAAACAGACCGAACTGGTACCATTAACGCACAAGTTCACTAAATGAAGTTGCGTAGGCTTTTTTCTCAACGAACGCACCCGATCCACTCTATTGGACCCAAAACTCATGTTTTGGGGAGTCTCGGACCGTTTCGGTACTGTACGAAAGTCGATGCAAAACTGGCCGAGCTAGCGCCATTAACGCACAAGTTCGCTAAACATACTGTTGTCTTAATTTTTCGCAATGAATGAATCCGATCCACTCCATTGGACCCAAAACTCATGTTTTGGGGCATTTCGGACTGTTTCCTTACTCCACGAAAGTCGATGCAAAACTGGCCGAACTCGTGCCATTAACGCACAAGTTCGCTAAATGAAGTGACGTGTGAATTTTTCGCATCAAACTCCTGTTTTGTGGTGTTTCGGACCGTTTCGTTACTGCATGAAAGTTGATGCAAAACTCGCCGAACTGGAGTCACTAACGCACAAGTTCACTAAATGATGTCGCGTCTTAATTTTTCGCAACGAACGCACCCGATCCACTACATTCGACCCAAAACTCATCTTTCGGGCGTCTCGGACCGTTTCGTTACTGCACGATAGTCGTTGCAAAACTGGCCGAACTAGCGCCATTAACGCCCAAGTTCGCTAAACAAACTTTTGTCTTAATTATTCGCAACGAACGCACCCGATCCACTCCATTGGACCCAAAACTCATGTTTTGGGGCATTTCGAACCATTTCGTTACTACACGAAAGTCGATGCAAAACTGGTCGAACTGATGCCATTAACGCACAAGTTCTCTAAATGAAGTCACGTTTGAATTTTTCGCAACGAACGTACCAGATCCACTCCATTGGACCCAAAACTCATGTTTTGGGGCGTTTCGGACCGTTTTGTTACAGCAGGAAAGTCGATGCCAAACTGGCAGAACTGGAGCCATTAACGCACAAGTTCGCTAAATGAAGTGACGTGCGAATTTTTCGCATCGAACGTACCCGGTTCACTCCATTGGACCCAAAACACCTGTTTTGGGGTGTTTCGGACCGTTTCGTTACTCCATGAAAGTTGATGCAAAACTCGGCGAACTGGAGCCACTAACGCACAAGTTCGCTAAATGAAGTCGCGTCTTAATTTTTCGCAACGAACGCACCCGATCCACTCCATTGGACCCAAAACTCATGTTTTGAGATGTTTCGGACCATTTCGTTACTGCACAAAAGTCGATGCAAAACTGGCCGAACTGGAGCCATTAACGCACAAGTTCGCTAAATGAAGTCACGTCTTAATTTTTCGAAACCAACGCACCCGATCCACTCCATTGGACCCAAAACTCATGTTTTGGGGCGTCTCGGACCGTTTCGTTAGTGCACGATAGTCGATGCAAAACTGGCCGAACTAGCGCCATTAACGCCCAAGTTCGCTAAACAAACTTTTGTCTTAATTATTCACAACGAACGCACCCGATCCACTCCATTGGACCCAAAACTCATGTTTTGGGCATTTCGGACCATTTCGTTACTGCACGAAAGTCGATGCAAAACTGACCGAACTCGTGCCATTAACGCACAAGTTCGCTAAATGAAGTCACGTCTAAATTTTTCACAACGAACGTACCCGGTCCACTCCATTGGACCCAAAATTGATGTATTGGGGCGTTTTGGACCGTTTCGTTATTGCACGAAAGGCGATGCAAAACTGGCCGACCTGGAGCCATTAACGCACAAGTTCGCTAAATGAAGTCGCGTCTTAATTTTCCACAACCAACGCACCCGATCCACTCCGTTGGACCCAAAACTCATGTTTTGGGGCGTCTCCGACCGTTTCGTTACTGCACGAAAGTCAATGCAAAACAGGCCGAACTGGAGCCATTAACGCACAAGTTCGCTAAATGAAGTCACGTCTTAATTTTTCGCAACCAACGAACCCGATCCACTCCATTGGACCGAAAATTCATGTTTTGGGGCGTTTCGGACCGTTTCATTACTGCACGAAAGTCGATGCAAAACTGGCCGAACTGGAGCCCTTAGCGCACAAGTTCGCTAAATGAAGTCGTGTCTTAATTTTCCACAACCAACGCACCCGATCCACTCCGTTGGACCCAAAACTCATGTTTTGGGGCGTCTCGGACCGTTTCGTTAGTCCACGATAGTCGATGCAAAACTGGCCGAACTAGCGCCATTAACGCCCAAGTTCGCTAAACAAACTTTTGTCTTAATTATTCGCAACGAACGCACCCGATCCACTCCATTGGACCCAAAACTCATGTTTTGGGGCATTTCGGACCATTTCGTTACTACACGAAAGTCGATGCAAAACTGGTCGAACTGATGCCATTAACGCACCAGTTCGCTAAATGAAGTCACGTTTGAATTTTTCGCAACGAACGTAACAGATCCACTCCATTGGACCCAAAACTCATGTTTTTGGGGCATTTCGGACCATTTTGTTACTGCAGGAAAGTCGATGCAAAACTGGCCGAACTGGAGCCATTAACGCACAAGTTCGCTAAATGAAGTCACGTCTTAATTTTTCGCAACCAACGAACCCGATCCACTCCATGGGACCAAAAATTCATGTTTTGGGGCGTTTCGGACCGTTTCGTTACTGCACGAAAGTCGATGCAAAAGTGGCCGAACTGGAGCCATTAACGCACAAGTTCGCTAAATGAAGTCGTGTCTTAATTTTCCACAACCAACGCACCCGATCCACTCCGTTGGACCCAAAACTCATGTTTTGGGGCGTCTCGGACCGTTTCGTTACTGCACGAAAGTCGATGCAAAACTTGACGAACTAGCGCCATTAACGCACAAGTTCGCTAAATGAAGTTGCGTTGGCTTTTTTCGCAACGAACGCATGTCATACACTCCATTGGACGCAAAACTCATGTTTTGGTGCATTTCGGACCGTTGTGTTACAGCACGAAAGTCGATGCAAAAGTGGCCGAACTGGTGCCATTAACGCACAAGTTCGCTAAATGAAGTTGTGTTGGCTTTTTTCGCAACGAACGCACCCGATCCACTCCATTGGACCCAAAACTCATGTTTTGGTATGTTTCGAACCATTTCGTTACTGCACGAAAGTCGATGCAAAACTGGCCGAACTGGAGCCATTAACGCACAAGTTCGCAAAATGAAGTCACGTCTTAATTTTTCGCAACCAACGAACCCGATCCACTCCATTGGACCAGAAACTCATGTTTTGGGGCGTTTCGGACCGTTTCGTTACTGCATGAAAGTCGATGCAAAACTGGCCGAACTGGAGCCATTAACGCACAAGTTCGCTAAATGAAGTCGCGTCTTAATTTTTCACAACCAACGCACCCGATCCACTCCGTTGGACCCAAAACTCATGTTTTGGGGCGTCTCGGACCGTTTCGTTACGGCACGAAAGTCGATGCAAAACTTGACGAACTAGCGCCATTTACGCGCAAGTTCGCTAAATGAAGTTGCGTTGGCTTTTTTCGCAACGAACGCATGTCATACACTCCATTGGACCCAAAACTCATGTTGTGGTGCATTTCGGACCGTTGCGTTACAGCACGAAAGTCGATGCAAAAGTGGCCGAACTGGTGCCATTAACGCACAAGTTCGCTAAATGAAGTTGTGTTGGCTTTTCTCGCAACGAACGCACCCGATCCACTCCATTGGACCCAAAACTCATGTTTTGGGATGTTTCGGACCATTTCGTTACTGCACGAGAGTCGATGCAAAACTGGCCGAACTGGAGCCATTAACGCACAAGTTCGCTAAATGAAGTCACGTCTTAATTTTTTGCAACCAACGAACCCGATCCACTCCATTGGACCCAAAACTCATGTTTTGGGGCGTTTCGGACCGTTTCGTTACTGCATGAAAGTCGATGCAAAACTGGCCGAACTGGAGCCATTAACGCACAAGTTCGCTAAATGAAGTCGCGTCTTAATTTTTCACAACCAACGCACCCGATCCACTCCGTTGGACCCAAAACTCATGTTTTGGGGCGTCTCGGACCGTTTCGTTACTGCACGAAAGTCGATGCAAAACTTGACGAACTAGCGCCATTAACGCACAAGTTCGCTAAATGAAGTTGCGTTGGCTTTTTTCGCAACGAACGCATGTCATCCACTCCATTGGACCCAAAACTCATGTTTTGGTGCGTTTTGGACCGTTGCGTTACAGCACGAAAGTCGATGCAAAAGTGGCCGAACTGGTGCCATTAACGCACAAGTTCGCTAAATGAAGTTGTGTTGGCTTTTTTCGCAACGAACGCACCCGATCCACTGCATTGGACCCAAAACTCATGTTTTAGGGCGTTTCGGACCGTTTCGTGAGTGCACGAAAGTCGATGCAAAACTGGCCAAACTAGCGCCATTAACGCCCAACTTCGCTAAACAAAGTCACGTGTTAATTTTTCGCAACGAACGCACCCGATCCACTCCATTGGACCCAAAACTCATGTTTTGGGGCGATTCGGACCATTTCGTTACTGCACGAAAGTCGATGCAAAACTGGCCGAACTAGTGCCATTAACGCCCAAGTTCGCTAAATGAAGTCACGTCTGAATTTTTCGCAACGAACGTACCCTATCCACTCCATTGGACCCAAAACTCATGTTTTGGGGCCTCTCGGACCATTTCGTTACTCGATGCAAAACTGGCCTAAATGGTGCCATTAACGCACAAGTTCGCTAAATAAACTTTTGTTTGAATCTTTCGAAACAAATGCACCCGATCCACTCCATTGGACCCAAAACTCATGTTTTGGGGCGTCTTGGACCATTTCGTTACTGCACGAAAGTCGACGCCAAACTGGCCTAACAGGTGCCATTAACGCACAAGTTCGCTAAACAAAGTCGCGTTCGAATTTTTCGCAACGAACGCACCCGATCCACTCCATTGGACCCAAAACTCATGTTTTGGGGCATTTCGGACCATTTCGTTACTACACGAAAGTCGATGCAAAACTGGTCGAACTGATGCCATTAACGCACAAGTTCTCTAAATGAAATCACGTTTGAATTTTTCGCAATGAACGTACCAGATCCACTCCATTGGACCCAAAACTCATGTTTTGGGGCGTTTCGGACCGTTTTGTTACAGCAGGAAAGTCGATGCAAAACTGGCAGAACTGGAGCCATTAACGCACAAGTTCGCTAAATGAAGTGACGTGCGAATTTTTCGCATCGAACGTACCCGGTTCACTCCATTGGAACCAAAACACCAGTTTTGGGGTGTTTCGGACCGTTTCGTTACTCCATGAAAGTTGATGCAAAACTCGCCGAACTGGAGCCACTAACGCACAAGTTCGCTAAATGAAGTCACGTCTTAATTTTTCGCAACGAACGCACCCGATCCACTCCATTGGACCCAAAACTCATGTTTTGGGATGTTTCGGACCATTTCGTTACTGCACAAAAGTCGATGCAAAACTGGCCGAACTGGAGCCATTAACGCACAAGTTCGCTAAATGAAGTCACGTCTTAATTTTTCGCAACCAACGCACCCGATCCACTCCATTGGACCCAAAACTCATGTTCTGGGGCGTCTCGGACCGTTTCGTTAGTGCACGATAGTCGATGCAAAACTGGCCGAACTAGCGCCATTAACGCCCAAGTTCGCTAAACAAACTTTTGTCTTAATTATTCGCAACAAACGCACCCGATCCACTCCATTGGACCCAAAACTTATGTTTTGGGGCATTTCCGACCGTTTCGTTACTACACGAAAGTCGATGCAAAACTGGTCGAACTGATGCCATTAACGCACCAGTTCGCTAAATGAAGTCACGTTTGAATTTTTCGCAACGAACGTACCAGATCCACTCCATTGGACCCAAAACTCATGTTTTTGGGGCATTTCGGACCGTGTTGTTCCTGCAGGAAAGACGATGCAAAACTGGCCGAACTGGAGCCATTAACGCACAAGTTCGCTAAATGAAGTCACGTCTTAATTTTTCACAACCAACGAACCCGATCCACTCTATTGGACCAAAAATTCATGTTTTGGGGCGTTTCGGACCGTTTCGTTACTGCACGAAAGTCGATGCAAAACTGGCCGAACTGGAGCCATTAACGCACAAGTTCGCTAAATGAAGTCGTGTCTTAATTTTCCATTACCAACGCACCCGATCCACTCCGTTGGACCCAAAACTCATGTTTTGGGGCGACTCGGACCGTTTCGTTACTGCACGAAAGTCGATGCAAAACCTGACGAACTAGCGCCTTTAACGCACGAGTTCGCTAAATGAAGTTGCGTTGGCTTTTTTCGCAACGAACGCATATCATACACTCCATTGGACCCAAAACTCATGTTTTGGTGCATTTCGGACCGTTGCGTTACAGCACGAAAGTCGAGGCAAAAGTGGCCAAACTGGTGCCATTAACGCACAAGTTCGCTAAATGAAGTTGTGTTGGCTTTTTTCGCAACGAACGCACCCGATCCACTCCATTGGACCCAAAACTCATGTTTTGCGGCGTTTCGGAACGTTTCGTTACTGCACGAAAGTCGATGCAAAACTGGCCGAACTAGCGCCATGAACGCACAACTTCGCTAAAGAAACTTTCATCTTAATTTTTCGCAACGAACGCACCCGATCCACTCCATTGGACCCAAAACTCATGTTTTGGGGTATTTCGGACCATTTCGTTACTGCACGAAAGTCGATGCAAAACTGGCCGAACTCGTGCCATTAACGCACAAGTTCGCTAAATGAAGTCACGTCTAAATTTTTCACAACGAACGTACCCGGTCCACTCCATTGGACCCAAAACTGATGTATTGGGGCGTTTCGGACCATTTCGTTATTGCACGAAAGTCGATGCAAAACTGGCCGACCTGGAGCCATTAACGCACAAGTTCGCTAAATGAAGCCGCGTCTTAATTTTCCACAACCAACGCACCCGATCCACTCCGTTGGACCCAAAACTCATGTTTTGGGGCGTCTCCGACCGTTTCGTTACTGCACGAAAGTCAATGCAAAACTGGCCGAACTGGAGCCATTAACGCACAAGTTCGCTAAATGAAGTCACGTCTTAATTTTTCGCAACCAACGAACCCGATCCACTCCATTGGACCGAAAATTCATGTTTTGGGGCGTTTCGGACCATTTCATTACTGCACGAAAGTCGGTGCAAAACTGGCCGAACTGGAGACCTTAGCGCACAAGTTCGCTAAATGAAGTCGTGTCTTAATTTTCCACAACCAACGCACCCGATCCACTCCGTTGGACCCAAAACTCATGTTTTGGGGCGTCTCGGACCGTTTCGTTAGTGCACGATAGTCGATGCAAAACTGGCCGAACTAGCGCCATTAACGCCCAAGTTCGCTAAACAAACTTTTGTCTTCATTATTCGCAACGAACGCACCCGATCCACTCCATTGGACCCAAAACTTATGTTTTGGGGCATTTCGGACCGTTTCGTTACTACACGAAAGTCGATGCAAAACTGGTCGAACTGATGCCATTAACACACCAGTTCGCTAAATGAAGTCACGTTTGAATTTTTCGCAACGAACGTACCAGATCCACTCCATTGGACCCAAAACTCATGTTTTTGGGGCATTTCGGACCGTTTTGTTACTGCAGGAAAGTCGATGTAAAACTGGCCGAACTGGAGCCATTAACGCACAAGTTCGCTAAATGAAGTCACGTCTTAATTTTTCGCAACCAACGAACCTGATCCGCTCCATTGGACCAAAAATTCATATTTTGGGGCGTTTCGGACCGTTTCGTTACTGCACGAAAGTCGATGCAAAACTGGCCGAACTGGAGCCATTAACGTACAAGTTCGCTAAATGAAGTCGTGTCTTAATTTTCCACAACCAACGCACCCGATCCACTCCGTTGGACCCAAAACTCATGTTTTGGGGCGTCTCAGACCGTTTCGTTACTGCACGAAAGTCGATGCAAAACTTGACGAACTAGCGCCATTAACGCACAAGTTCGCTAAATGAAGTTGCGTTGGCTTTTTTCGCAACGAACGCATGTCATACACTCCATTGGACCCAAAACTCATGTTTTAGTGCATTTCGGACCGTTGCGTTACAGCACGAAAGTCGATGCAAAAGTGGCCGAACTGGTGCCATTAACGCATAAGTTCGCTAAATGAAGTTGTGTTGGCATTTTTCGCAACGAACGCACCCGATCCACTCCATTGGACCCAAAACTCATGTTTTGGGATGTTTCGGACCATTTCGTTACTGCACGAAAGTCGATGCAAAACTAGCCGAACTGGAGCCATTAACGCGCAAGTTCGCTAAATGAAGTCACGTCTTAATTTTTCGCAACCAACGAACCCGATCCACTCCATTGGACCCAAAACTCATGTTTTGGGGCGTTTCGGACCGTTTCGTTAGTGCATGAAAGTCGATGCAAAACTGGACGAACTGGAGCCATTAACGCACAAGTTCGCTAAATGAAGTCGCGTCTTAATTTTTCACAACCAACGCACCCGATCCACTCCGTTGGATCCAAAACTCATGTTTTGGGGCGTCTCGGACCGTTTCGTTACTGCACGAAAGTCGATGCAAAACTTGACGAACTAGCGCCATTAACGCACAAGTTCGCTAAATGAAGTTGCGTTGGCTTTTGTCGCAACGAACGCATGTCAACCACTCCATTGGACCCAAAACACATGTTTTGGTGCGTTTTGGACCGTTGCGTTACAACACGAAAGTCGATGCAAAAGTGGCCGAACTGGTGCCATTAACGCACAAGTTCGCTAAATGAAGTTGTGTTGGCTTTTTTCGCAACGAACGCACCCGATCCACTCCATTGGACCCAAAACTCATGTTTTGGGGCGTTTCAGAATGTTTCGTTATTGCACGAAAGTCGATGCAAAACTTGCCGAACTAGTGCCATTAACGCCCAAGTTCGCTAAATGAAGTCACGTCTGAATTTTTCGCAACGAACGTACCCCATCCACTCCATTGGACCCAAAACTCATGTTTTGGGGCCTCTCGGACCATTTCGTTACTCGATGCAAAACTGGCCTAACTGGTGCCATTAACGCACAAGTTCGCTAAACAAACTTTTGTCTGAATCTTTCGCAACGAATGCACCCGGTCCACTCCATTGGACCCAAAACTCATGTTTTGGGGCATCTTGGACCATTTCGTTACTGCACGAAAGTCGCGTTCGAATTTTTCGCAACGAACGCACCCGTTCCACTCTATTGGACCCAAAACTCATGTTTTGGGGCGTCTCGAACCGTTTCGTTACTGCACGAAAGTCGATGCAAAACTGGCCGAACTAGCGCCATTAACGCACAAGTTCGCTAAAGAAACTTTTGTCTTAATTTTTCACAATGAACGCACCCGATCCAATCCATTGGACCCAAAACTCATGTTTTGGGGCATTTCGGACCATTTCGTTACTGCACGAAAGTCGATGCAAAACTGGCCGAACTCGTGTCATTAACGCACAAGTTCGCTAAATGAAGTCACGTCTAAATTTTTCACAACGAACGTACCCGGTCCACTCCATTGGACCCAAAACTGATGTATTGGGGCGTTTCGGACCGTTTCGTTACTGCACGAAAGTCAATGCAAACTGGCCGAACTGGAGCCATTAACGCACAAGTTCGCTAAATGAAGTCCCATCTTAATTTTCGCAACCAACGAATCCGATCCACTCCATTGGACCAAAAATTCATGTTTGGGGCGTTTCAGACCGTTTCGTTACTGCACGAAAGTCGATGCAAAACTGGCCGAACTGGAGCCATTAACGCACAAGTTCGCTAAATGAAGTTGTGTTGGCTTTTTTCGCAACGAACGCACCCGATCCACTCCATTGGACCCAAAACTCATGTTTTGTGGCGTTTCGGAATGTTTCGTTACTGCACAGAAGTCGATGCAAAACTGGCCGAACTAGCGCCATTAACTCACAAGTTCGCTAAAGAAACTTTTTTCTTAATTTTTCGCAACGAACGCATCCGATCCACTCCATATCGAAAGATCAGGAACAAACCCTAACGGGTTCACATCAAGTTGCGTTGGCTTTTTTCGCAACGAACGCATGTCATCCACTCCATTGGACTCAAAACTCATGTTTTGGGGCGTTTCGGACCGTTTCGTTACTGCATGAAAGTCGATGCAAAACTGGCCGAACTGGAGCCATTAACGCACAAGTTCGCTAAATGAAGTCGCGTTTTAATTTTTCACAACCAACGCACCCGATCCACTCCGTTGGACCCAAAATTCATGTTTTGGGGCGTCTCGGGCCGTTTCGTTACTGCCCGAAAGTCGATGCAAAGCTGGCCGAACTATCGCCATTAACGCACAAGTTCGCTAAAGAAACTTTTGTCTTAATTTTTCGCAACGAACGCACCCGATCCACTCCATTGGACCCAAAACTCATGTTTTGGGGCATTTCGGACCATTTCGTTACTGCACGAAAGTCGATGCAAAACTTGCCGAACTCATGCCATTAACGCACAAGTTCGCTAAATGAAGTCACGTCTAAATTTTTCACAATGAACGTACCCGGTCCACTCCATTGGACCCAAAACTGATGTATTGGGGCGTTTCGGACCGTTTCGTTATTGCACGAAAGTCGATGCAAAACTGGCCGACCTGGAGCCATTAACGCACAAGTTCGCTAAATGAAGTTGCGTCTTAATTTTCCACAACCAACGCACACGATCCACTCCGTTGGACCCAAAACTCATGTTTTGGGGCGTCTCGGACCGTTTCGTTACTGCACGAAAGTCGATGCAAAACTTGAGGAACTAGCGCCATTAACGCACAAGTTCGCTAAATGTAGTTGGGTTGGCTTTTTTCGCAACGAACGCATGTCATACACTCCATTTGACCCAAAACTCATGTTTGGGTGCATTTCGGACCGTTGCGTTACAGCACGAAAGTCAATGCAAAAGTGGCCGAACTAGTGCCATTAACGCACAAGTTCGCTAAATGAAGTTGTGTTGGCTTTTTTCGCAACGAACGCACCCGATCCACTCCATTGGACCCAAAACTCATGTTTTGGGATGTTTCGAACCATTTCGTTACTGCACGAAAGTCGATGCAAAACTGGCCGAACTGGAGGCATTAACGCACAAGTTCGCTAAATGAAGTCACGTCTTAATTTTTCGCAACCAACGAACCCGATCCACTCCATTGGACCCAAAACTCATGTTTTGGGGCGTTTCGGACCATTTCGTTACTGCAAGAAAGTCGATGCAAAACTAGCCGAACTGGAGCCATTAACACACAAATTCGCTAAATGAAGTCGCGTCTTAATTTTTCACAACCAACGAACCCAATCCACTCCGTTGGACCCAAAACTCATGTTTTGGGGCGTCTCGGACCGTTTCGTTACTGCATGAAACTCGATGCAAAACTTGACGAACTAGAGCCATTAACGCACAAGTTCGCTAAATGAAGTTGCGTTGGCTTTTTTCGCAACGAACGCATGTCATCCACTCCATTGGACCCAAAACTCATGTTTTGGTGCGTTTTGGACCGTTGCGTTACAGCACGAAAGTCGATGCAAAAGTGGCCGAACTGGTGCCATTAACGCACAAGTTCGCTAAATGAAGTTGTGTTGGCTTTTTTCGCAACGAACGCACCCGATCCACTGCATTGGACCCAAAACTCATGTTTTAGGGCGTTTCGGACCGTTTCGTGAGTGCACGAAAGTCGATGCAAAACTGGCCAAACTAGCGCCATTAACGCCCAACTTCGCTAAACAAAGTCACGTGTTAATTTTTCGCAACGAACGCACCCGATCCACTCCATTGGACCCAAAACTCATGTTTTGGGGCGATTCGGACCGTTTCGTTACTGCATGAAAGTCGATGCAGAACTGGCCGAACTAGTGCCATTAACGCCCAAGTTCGCTATATGAAGTCATGTCTGAATTTTTCGCAACGAACGTACCCTATCCACTCCATTGGACCCAAAACTCATGTTTTGGGGCCTCTCGGACCATTTCGTTACTCGATGCAAAACTGGCCTAACTGGTGCCATTAACGCACAAGTTCGCTAAATAAACTTTTGTCTGAATCTTTCGCAACAAATGCACCCGATCCACTCCATTGGACCCAAAACTCATGTTTTGGGGCGTCTTGGACCATTTCGTTACTGCACGAAAGTCGACGCAAAACTGGCCTAACAGGTGCCATTAACGCACAAGTTCGCTAAACAAAGTCGCGTTCGAATTTTTCGCAACGAACGCACCCGTTCCACTCTATTGCACCCAAAACTCATGTTAGTTTGGGGCATCTCGAACCGTTTCGTTACTGCACGAAAGTCGATGCAAAACTGGCCGAACTAGCGCCATTAACGCACAAGTTCGCTAAAGAAACTTTTGTCTTAATTTTTCGCAACGAACGCACCCGATCCACTCCATAGGACCCAAAACTCATGTTTTGGGGCATTTCGGACCATTTCGTTACTGCACGAAAGTCGATGCAAAACTGGCCGAACTCGTGCCATTAACGCACAAGTTCGCTAAATGAAGTCACGTCTGAATTTTTCACAACGAACGTACGCGGTCCACTCAATTGGACCCAAAACTGATGTATTGGGGCGTTTCGGACCGTTTCGTTATTGTATGAAAGTCGATGCAAAACTGGCCGACCTGGAGCCATTAACGCACAAATTCGCTAAATGAAGTCGCGTCTTAATTTTCCACAACCAACGCACCCGATCCACTCCGTTGGACCCAAAACTCATGTTTTGGGGCGTCTCGGACCGTTTCGTTACTGCACGAAATCGATGCAAAACTGGCCGAACTGGAGCCATTAACGCACAAGTTCGCTAAATGAAGTCGTGTCTTAATTTTCCATTACCAACGCACCCGATCCACTCCGTTGGACCCAAAACTCATGTTTTGGGGCGTCTCGGACCGTTTCGTTACTGCACGAAAGTCAATGCAAAACTAGACGAACTAGCGCCACTAATGCATAAATTCGCTAAATGAAGTTGCGTTGGCTTTTTTTCGCAACGAACGCATGTGATCCACTCCATTGGACCCAAAACTCATGTTTTGGCGCGTTTCGGACCGTTTCATTACAGCACGAAAGTCTTTGCAAAACAGACCGAACTGGTACCATTAACGCACAAGTTCACTAAATGAAGTTGCGTAGGCTTTTTTCTCAACGAACGCACCCGATCCACTCTATTGGACCCAAAACTCATGTTTTGGGGAGTCTCGGACCGTTTCGGTACTGTATGAAAGTCGATGCAAAACTGGCCGAGCTAGCGCCATTAACGCACAAGTTCGCTAAACATACTGTTGTCTTAATTTTTCGCAATGAATGAATCCGATCCACTCCATTGGACCCAAAACTCATGTTTTGGGGCATTTCGTTCTGTTTCCTTACTCCACGAAAGTCGATGCAAAACTGGCCGAACTCGTGCCATTAACGCACAAGTTCGCTAAATGAAGTGACGTGTGAATTTTTCGCATCAAACTCCTGTTTTGTGGTGTTTCGGACCGTTTCGTTACTGCATGAAAGTTGATGCAAAACTCGCCGAACTGGAGTCACTAACGCACAAGTTCACTAAATGATGTCGCGTCTTAATTTTTCGCAACGAACGCACCCGATCCACTACATTCGACCCAAAACTCATCTTTCGGGCGTCTCGGACCGTTTCGTTACTGCACGATAGTCGTTGCAAAACTGGCCGAACTAGCGCCATTAACGCCCAAGTTCGCTAAACAAACTTTTGTCTTAATTATTCGCAACGAACGCACCCGATCCACTCCATTGGACCCAAAACTCATGTTTTGGGGCATTTCGAACCATTTCGTTACTACACGAAAGTCGATGCAAAACTGGTCGAACTGATGCCATTAACGCACAAGTTCTCTAAATGAAGTCACGTTTGAATTTTTCGCAACGAACGTACCAGATCCACTCCATTGGACCCAAAACTCATGTTTTGGGGCGTTTCGGACCGTTTTGTTACAGCAGGAAAGTCGATGCCAAACTGGCAGAACTGGAGCCATTAACGCACAAGTTCGCTAAATGAAGTGACGTGCGAATTTTTCGCATCGAACGTACCCGGTTCACTCCATTGGACCCAAAACACCTGTTTTGGGGTGTTTCGGACCGTTTCGTTACTCCATGAAAGTTGATGCAAAACTCGGCGAACTGGAGCCACTAACGCACAAGTTCGCTAAATGAAGTCGCGTCTTAATTTTTCGCAACGAACGCACCCGATCCACTCCATTGGACCCAAAACTCATGTTTTGAGATGTTTCGGACCATTTCGTTACTGCACAAAAGTCGATACAAAACTGGCCGAACTGGAGCCATTAACGCACAAGTTCGCTAAATGAAGTCACGTCTTAATTTTTCGAAACCAACGCACCCGATCCACTCCATTGGACCCAAAACTCATGTTTTGGGGCGTCTCGGACCGTTTCGTTAGTGCACGATAGTCGATGCAAAACTGGCCGAACTAGCGCCATTAACGCCCAAGTTCGCTAAACAAACTTTGTCTTAATTATTCACAACGAACGCACCCGATCCACTCCATTGGACCCAAAACTCATGTTTTGGGGCATTTCGGACCATTTCGTTACTGCACGAAGTCGATGCAAAACTGACCGAACTCGTGCCATTAACGCACAAGTTCGCTAAATGAAGTCACGTCTAAATTTTCACAACGAACGTACCCGGTCCACTCCATTGGACCCAAAACTGATGTATTGGGGCGTTTGGACCGTTTCGTTATTGCACGAAAGGCGATGCAAAACTGGCCGACCTGGAGCCATTAACGCACAAGTTCGCTAAATGAAGTCGCGTCTTAATTTTCCACAACCAACGCACCCGATCCACTCCGTTGGACCCAAAACTCATGTTTTGGGGCGTCTCCGACCGTTTCGTTACTGCACGAAAGTCAATGCAAAACAGGCCGAACTGGAGCCATTAACGCACAAGTTCGCTAAATGAAGTCACGTCTTAATTTTTCGCAACAACGAACCCGATCCACTCCATTGGACCGAAAATTCATGTTTTGGGGCGTTTCGGACCGTTTCATTACTGCACGAAAGTCGATGCAAAACTGGCCGAACTGGAGCCCTTAGCGCACAAGTTCGCTAAATGAAGTCGTGTCTTAATTTTCCACAACCAACGCACCCGATCCACTCCGTTGGACCCAAAACTCATGTTTTGGGGCGTCTCGGACCGTTTCGTTACTGCACGAAAGTCGATGCAAAAGTGGCGAACTAGCGCCATTAACGCCCAAGTTCGCTAAATGAAGTTGCGTTGGCTTTTTTCGCAACGAACGCAGTCATCCACTCCATTGGACCCAAAACTCATGTTTTGGGGCATTTCGGACCGTTGCGTTACAGCACGAAAGTCGATGCAAAATGGCCGAACTGGTGCCATTAACGCACAAGTTCGCTAAATGAAGTCGTTTGGTTTTTTCGCAACGAACGCACCCGATCCACTCCATTGGACCCAAAACTCATGTTTTGGGATGTTTCGGACCATTTCGTTACTGCACGAAAGTCGATGCAAAACTGGCCGAACTGGAGCCATTAACGCACAAGTTCGCAAAATGAAGTCACGTCTTAATTTTTCGCAACCAACGAACCCGATCCACTCCATTGGACCAAAATTCATGTTTTGGGGCGTTTCGGACCGTTTCGTTACTGCACGAAAGTCGATGCAAAACTGGCCGAACTGGAGCCATTAACGCACAAGTTCGGTAAATGAAGTCGCGTCTTAATTTTTCACAACCAACGCACCCGATCCACTCCGTTGGACCCAAAACTCATGTTTTGGGGCGTCTCGGACCGTTTCGTTACGGCACGAAAGTCGATGCAAAACTTGACGAACTAGCGCCATTTACGCACAAGTTCGCTAAATGAAGTTGCGTTGGCTTTTTTCGCAACGAACGCATGTCATACACTCCATTGGACCCAAAACTCATGTTTGGTGCATTTCGGACCGTTGCGTTACAGCACGAAAGTCGATGCAAAAGTGGCCGAACTGGTGCCATTAACGCACAAGTTCGCTAAATGAAGTTGTGTTGGCTTTTTTCGCAACGAACGCACCCGATCCACTCCATTGGACCCAAAACTCATGTTTGGGATGTTTCGGACCATTTCGTTACTGCACGAAAGTCGATGCAAAACTGGCCGAACTGGAGCCATTAACGCACAAGTTCGCTAAATGAAGTCACGTCTTAATTTTTGCAACCAACGAACCCGATCCACTCCATTGGACCCAAAACTCATGTTTTGGGGCGTTTCGGACCGTTTCGTTACTGCATGAAAGTCGATGCAAAACGGGCCGAACTGGAGCCATTAACGCACAAGTTCGCTAAATGAAGTCGCGTCTTAATTTTTCACAACCAACGCACCCGATCCACTCCGTTGGACCCAAAACTCATGTTTTGGGGCGTCTCGGACCGTTTCGTTACTGCACGAAAGTCGATGCAAAACTTGACGAACTAGCGCCATTAACGCACAAGTTCGCTAAATGAAGTTGCGTTGGCTTTTTTCGCAACGAACGCATGTCATCCACTCCATTGGACCCAAAACTCATGTTTTGGTGCGTTTTGGACCGTTGCGTTACAGCACGAAAGTCGATGCAAAAGTGGCCGAACTGGTGCCATTAACGCACAAGTTCGCTAAATGAAGTTGTGTTGGCTTTTTTCGCAACGAACGCACCCGATCCACTGCATTGGACCCAAAACTCATGTTTTAGGGCGTTTCGGACCGTTTCGTGAGTGCACGAAAGTCGATGCAAAACTGGCCAAACTAGCGCCATTAACGCCCAACTTCGCTAAACAAAGTCACGTGTTAATTTTCGCAACGAACGCACCCGATCCACTCCATTGGACCCAAAACTCATGTTTTGGGGCGATTCGGACCATTTCGTTACTGCACGAAAGTCGATGCAAAACTGGCCGAACTAGTGCCATTAACGCCCAAGTTCGCTAAATGAAGTCACGTCTGAATTTTTCGCAACGAACGTACCCTATCCACTCCATTGGACACAAAACTAATGTTTTGGGGCTCTCGGACCATTTCGTTACTCGATGCAAAACTGGCCTAAATGGTGCCATTAACGCACAAGTTCGCTAAATAAACTTTTGTTTGAATCTTTCGAAACAAATGCACCCGATCCACTCCATTGGACCCAAAACTCATGTTTTGGGGCGTCTTGGACCATTTCGTTACTGCACGAAAGTCGACGCCAAACTGGCCTAACAGGTGCATTAACGCACAAGTTCGCTAAACAAAGTCGCGTTCGAATTTTTCGCAACGAACGCACCCGATCCACTCCATTGGACCCAAAACTCATGTTTTGGGGCATTTCGGACCATTTCGTTACTACACGAAAGTCGATGCAAAAACTGGTCGAACTGATGCCATTAACGCACAAGTTCTCTAAATGAAATCATGTTGAATTTTTCGCAAGAACGTACCAGATCCACTCCATTGGACCCAAAACTCATGTTTTGGGGCGTTCGGACCGTTTTGTTACAGCAGGAAGTCGATGCAAAACTGGCAGAACTGGAGCCATTAACGCACAAGTTCGCTAAATGAAGTGACGTGCGAATTTTTCGCATCGAACGTACCCGTTCACTCCATTGGAACCAAAACACCAGTTTTGGGGTTTCGGACCGTTTCGTTACTCCATGAAAGTTGATGCAAAACTCGCCGAACTGGAGCCACTAACGCACAAGTTCGCTAAATGAAGTCACGTCTTAATTTTTCGCAACGAACGCACCCGATCCACTCCATTGGACCCAAAACTCATGTTTTGGGATGTTTCGGACCATTTCGTTACTGCACAAAGTCGATGCAAAACTGGCCGAACTGGAGCCATTAACGCACAAGTTCGCTAAATGAAGTCACGTCTTAATTTTTCGCAACCAACGCACCCGATCCACTCCATTGGACCCAAAACTCATGTTCTGGGGCGTCTCGGACCGTTTCGTTAGTGCACGATAGTCGATGCAAAACTGGCCGAACTAGCGCCATTAACGCCCAAGTTCGCTAAACAAACTTTTGTCTTAATTATTCGCAACAAACGCACCCGATCCACTCCATTGGACCCAAAACTATGTTTTGGGGGCATTTCCGACCGTTTCGTTACTACACGAAAGTCGATGCAAAACTGGTTGAACTGATGCCATTAACGCACCAGTTCGCTAAATGAAGTCACGTTTGAATTTTTCGCAACGAACGTACCAGATCCACTCCATTGGACCCAAAACTCATGTTTTTGGGGCATTTCGGACCGTTTTGTTCCTGCAGGAAAGACGATGCAAAACTGGCCGAACTGGAGCCATTAACGCACAAGTTCGCTAAATGAAGTCACGTCTTAATTTTTCACAACCAACGAACCCGATCCACTCTATTGGACCAAAAATCATGTTTTGGGGCGTTCGGACCGTTTCGTTACTGCACGAAAGTCGATGCAAAACTGGCCGAACTGAGCCATTAACGCACAAGTTCGCTAAATGAAGTCGTGTCTTAATTTTCCATACAACGCACCCGATCCACTCCTTGGACCCAAAACTCATGTTTTGGGGCGACTCGGACCGTTTCGTTACTGCACGAAAGTCGATGCAAAACTGACGAACTAGGCCTTTAACGCACGAGTTCGCTAAATGAAGTTGCGTTGGCTTTTTTCGCAACGAACGCATACAATCCACTCCATTGGACCCAAAACTCATGTTTTGGTGCATTTCGGACCGTTCGTTACAGCACGAAAGTCGAGGCAAAAGTGGCCAACTGGGCCATTAACGCACAAGTTCGCTAAATGAAGTTGTCTTCTTTTTTTCGCAACGAACGCACCCGATCCACTCCATTGGACCCAAAACTCATGTTTTGGGGTTTCGGACCGTTTCGTTACTGCACGAAAGTCGATGCAAAAACTGGCCGAACTCGTGCCCATTAACGCACAAGTTCGCTAAATGAAGTCACGTCTAAATTTTTCACAACGACGTACCCGGTCCACTCCATTGGACCCAAAACTGATGTATTGGGGCGTTCGGACCATTTCGTTATTGCACGAAAGTCGATGCAAAACTGCGACCTGGAGCCATTAACGCACAGTTCGCTAAATGAAGCGCGTCTTAATTTCCACAACCAACGCACCCGATCCACTCCGTTGGACCCAAAACTCATGTTTTGGGGCGTCTCGGACCGTTTCGTTACTGCACGAAAGTCAATGCAAAACTGGCCGAACTGGAGCCATTAACGCACAAGTTCGCTAAATGAAGTCACGTCTTAATTTTTCGCAACCAACGAACCCGATGCACTCCATTGGACCGAAAATTCATGTTTTGGGGCGTTTCGGACCATTTCATTACTGCACGAAAGTCGGTGCAAAACTGGCCGAACTGGGACCTTAGCGCACAAGTTCGCTAAATGAAGTCGTGTCTTAATTTTCCACAACCAACGCACCGATCCACTCCGTTGGACCCAAAACTCATGTTTTGGGGCGTCTCGGACCGTTTCGTTAGTGCACGATAGTCGATGCAAAACTGGCCGAACTAGCGCCATTAACGCCCAAGTTCGCTAAACAAATTTGTCTTCATTATTCGCAACGAACGCACCCGATCCACTCCATTGGACCCAAAACTTATGTTTTGGGGCATTTCGGACCGTTTCGTTACTACACGAAAGTCGATGCAAACTGGTCGAACTGATGCCATTAACACACCAGTTCGCTAAATGAAGTCACGTTTGAATTTTTCGCAACGAACGGTACCAGATCCACTCCATTGGACCCAAAACTCATGTTTTGGGGCATTTCGGACCGTTTTGTTACTGCAGGAAAGTCGATGCAAAACTGGCCGAACTGGAGCCATTAACGCACAAGTTCGCTAAATGAAGTCACGTCTAATTTTTCGCAACCAACGAACCTGATCCACTCCATTGGACCAAAATTCATGTTTGGGGCGTTTCGGACCGTTTCGTTACTGCACGAAGTCGATGCAAAACTGGCCGAACTGGAGCCATTAACGTACAAGTTCGCTAAATGAAGTCGTGTCTTAATTTTCCACAACCAACGCACCCGATTCCACTCCGTTGGACCCAAAACTCATGTTTTGGGGCGTCTCAGACCGTTTCGTTACTGCACGAAAGTCGATGCAAAACTTGACGAACTAGCGCCATTAACGCACAAGTTCGCTAAATGAAGTTGCGTTGGCTTTTTTCGCAACGAACGCATGTCATACACTCCATTGGACCCAAAACTCATGTTTTAGTGCATTTCGGACCGTTGCGTTACAGCACGAAAGTCGATGCAAAAGTGGCCGAACTGGTGCCATTAACGCATAAGTTCGCTAAATGAAGTTGTGTTGGCATTTTTTTCGCAACGAACGCACCCGATCCACTCCATTGGACCCAAAACTCATGTTTTGGGATGTTTCGGACCATTTCGTTACTGCACGAAAGTCGATGCAAAACTAGCCGAACTGGAGCCATTAACGCGCAAGTTCGCTAAATGAAGTCACGTCTTAATTTTTCGCAACCAACGAAACCCGATCCACTCCATTGGACCCAAAACTCATGTTTTGGGGCGTTTCGGACCGTTTCGTTAGTGCATGAAAGTCGATGCAAAACTGGACGAACTGGAGCCATTAACGCACAAGTTCGCTAAATGAAGTCGCGTCTTAATTTTTCACAACCAACGCACCCGATCCACTCCGTTGGATCCAAAACTCATGTTTTGGGGCGTCTCGGACCGTTTCGTTACTGCACGAAAGTCGATGGCAAAACTTG
Organism: Panicum hallii; assembly: GCF_002211085.1. NCBI lineage: Eukaryota > Viridiplantae > Streptophyta > Magnoliopsida > Poales > Poaceae > Panicum > Panicum hallii. The sequence goes on from NW_020356298.1 coordinate 29,527, forward strand.
ACGAACTAGCGCCATTAACGCACAAGTTCGCTAAATGAAGTTGCGTTGGCTTTTTTTCGCAACGAACGCATGTCAACCACTCCATTGGACCCCAAAACACATGTTTTGGTGCGTTTTGGACCGTTGCGTTACAACACGAAAGTCGATGCAAAAGTGGCCGAACTGGTGCCATTAACGCACAAGTTCGCTAAATGAAGTTGTGTTGGCTTTTTTTCGCAACGAACGCACCCGATCCACTCCATTGGACCCAAAACTCATGTTTTGGGGCGTTTCAGACTGTTTCGTTATTGCACGAAAGTCGATGCAAAACTTGCCGAACTAGTGCCATTAACGCCCAAGTTCGCTAAATGAAGTCACGTCTGAATTTTTCGCAACGAACGTACCCCATCCACTCCATTGGACCCAAAACTCATGTTTTGGGGCCTCTCGGACCATTTCGTTACTCGATGCAAAACTGGCCTAACTGGTGCCATTAACGCACAAGTTCGCTAAACAAACTTTTGTCTGAATCTTTCGCAACGAATGCACCCGGTCCACTCCATTGGACCCAAAACTCATGTTTTGGGGCATCTTGGACCATTTCGTTACTGCACGAAAGTCGACGCAAAACTGGCCTAACAGGTGCCAATAACGCACAAGTTCGCTAAACAAAGTCGCGTTCGAATTTTTCGCAACGAACGCACCCGTTCCACTCTATTGGACCCAAAACTCATGTTTTGGGGCGTCTCGAACCGTTTCGTTACTGCACGAAAGTCGATGCAAAACTGGCCGAACTAGCGCCATTAACGCACAAGTTCGCTAAAGAAACTTTTGTCTTAATTTTTCACAATGAACGCACCCGATCCAATCCATTGGACCCAAAACTCATGTTTTTGGGGCATTTCGGACCATTTCGTTACTGCACGAAAGTCGATGCAAAAACTGGCCGAACTCGTGTCATTAACGCACAAGTTCGCTAAATGAAGTCACGTCTAAATTTTTCACAACGAACGTACCCGGTCCACTCCATTGGACCCAAAACTGATGTATTGGGGCGTTTCGGACCGTTTCGTTATTGCACGAAAGTCGATGCAAAACTGGCCGAACTGGAGCCATTAACGCACAAGTTCGCTAAATGAAGTTGTGTTGGCTTTTTTTCGCAACGAACGCACCCGATCCACTCCATTGGACCCAAAACTCATGTTTTGTGGCGTTTCGGAATGTTTCGTTACTGCACAAAAGTCGATGCAAAACTGGCCGAACTAGCGCCATTAACTCACAAGTTCGCTAAAGAAACTTTTTTCTTAATTTTTCGCAACGAACGCATCCGATCCACTCCATATCGAAAGATCAGGAACAAACCCTAACGGGTTCACATCAAGTTGCGTTGGCTTTTTTCGCAACGAACGCATGTCATCCACTCCATTGGACTCAAAACTCATGTTTTGGGGCGTTTCGGACCGTTTCGTTACTGCATGAAAGTCGATGCAAAACTGGCCGAACTGGAGCCATTAACGCACAAGTTCGCTAAATGAAGTCGCGTTTTAATTTTTCACAACCAACGCACCCGATCCACTCCGTTGGACCCAAAATTCATGTTTTGGGCGTCTCGGGCCGTTTCGTTACTGCCCGAAAGTCGATGCAAAGCTGGCCGAACTATCGCCATTAACGCACAAGTTCGCTAAAGAAACTTTTGTCTTAATTTTTCGCAACGAACGCACCCGATCCACTCCATTGGACCCAAAACTCATGTTTTGGGGCATTTCGGACCATTTCGTTACTGCACGAAAGTCGATGCAAAACTTGCCGAACTCATGCCATTAACGCACAAGTTCGCTAAATGAAGTCACGTCTAAATTTTTCACAATGAACGTACCCGGTCCACTCCATTGGACCCAAAACTGATGTATTGGGGCGTTTCGGACCGTTTCGTTATTGCACGAAAGTCGATGCAAAACTGGCCGACCTGGAGCCATTAACGCACAAGTTCGCTAAATGAAGTTGCGTCTTAATTTTCCACAACCAACGCACCCGATCCACTCCGTTGGACCCAAAACTCATGTTTTGGGGCGTCTCGGACCGTTTCGTTACTGCACGAAAGTCGATGCAAAACTTGAGGAACTAGCGCCATTAACGCACAAGTTCGCTAAATGAAGTTGGGTTGGCTTTTTTCGCAACGAACGCATGTCATACACTCCATTGGACCCAAAACTCATGTTTGGGTGCATTTCGGACCGTTGCGTTACAGCACGAAAGTCAATGCAAAAGTGGCCGAACTAGTGCCATTAACGCACAAGTTCGCTAAATGAAGTTGTGTTGGCTTTTTTTCGCAACGAACGCACCCGATCCACTCCATTGGACCCAAAACTCATGTTTTGGGATGTTTCGAACCATTTCGTTACTGCACGAAAGTCGATGCAAAACTGGCCGAACTGGAGGCATTAACGCACAAGTTCGCTAAATGAAGTCACGTCTTAATTTTTCGCAACCAACGAACCCGATCCACTCCATTGGACCCAAAACTCATGTTTTGGGGCGTTTCGGACCATTTCGTTACTGCAAGAAAGTCGATGCAAAACTAGCCGAACTGAGCCATTAACACACAAATTCGCTAAATGAAGTCGCGTCTTAATTTTTCACAACCAACGAACCCAATCCACTCCGTTGGACCCAAAACTCATGTTTTGGGGCGTCTCGGACCGTTTCGTTACTGCATGAAACTCGATGCAAAACTGACGAACTAGAGCCATTAACGCACAAGTTCGCTAAATGAAGTTGCGTTGGCTTTTTTCGCAACGAACGCATGTCATCCACTCCATTGGACCCAAAACTCATGTTTTGGTGCGTTTTGGACCGTTGCGTTACAGCACGAAAGTCGATGCAAAAGTGGCCGAACTGGTGCCATTAACGCACAAGTTCGCTAAATGAAGTTGTGTTGGCTTTTTTCGCAACGAACGCACCCGATCCACTGCATTGGACCCAAAACTCATGTTTTAGGGCGTTTCGGACCGTTTCGTGAGTGCACGAAAGTCGATGCAAAACTGGCCAAACTAGCGCCATTAACGCCCAACTTCGCTAAACAAAGTCACGTGTTAATTTTTTCGCAACGAACGCACCCGATCCACTCCATTGGACCCAAAACTCATGTTTTGGGCGATTCGGACCGTTTCGTTACTGCATGAAAGTCGATGCAGAACTGGCCGAACTAGTGCCATTAACGCCCAAGTTCGCTATATGAAGTCATGTCTGAATTTTTTCGCACGAACGTACCCTATCCACTCCATTGGACCCAAAACTCATGTTTTGGGGCCTCTCGGACCATTTCGTTACTCGATGCAAAAACTGGCCTAACTGGTGCCATTAACGCACAAGTTCGCTAAATAAACTTTTGTCTGAATCTTTCGCAACAAATGCACCCGATCCACTCCATTGGACCCAAAACTCATGTTTTGGGGCGTCTTGGACCATTTCGTTACTGCACGAAAGTCGACGCAAAACTGGCCTAACAGGTGCCATTAACGCACAAGTTCGCTAAACAAAGTCGCGTTCGAATTTTTCGCAACGAACGCACCCGTTCCACTCTATTGCACCCAAAACTCATGTTTTGGGGCATCTCGAACCGTTTCGTTACTGCACGAAAGTCGATGCAAAACTGGCCGAACTAGCGCCATTAACGCACAAGTTCGCTAAAGAAACTTTTGTCTTAATTTTTCGCAACGAACGCACCCGATCCACTCCATAGGACCCAAAACTCATGTTTTGGGGCATTTCGGACCATTTCGTTACTGCACGAAAGTCGATGCAAAACTGGCCGAACTCGTGCCATTAACGCACAAGTTCGCTAAATGAAGTCACGTCTGAATTTTTCACAACGAACGTACGCGGTCCACTCAATTGGACCCAAAACTGATGTATTGGGGCGTTTCGGACCGTTTCGTTATTGTATGAAAGTCGATGCAAAACTGGCCGACCTGGAGCCATTAACGCACAAATTCGCTAAATGAAGTCGCGTCTTAATTTTCCACAACCAACGCACCCGATCCACTCCGTTGGACCCAAAACTCATGTTTTGGGGCGTCTCGGACCGTTTCGTTACTGCACGAAACTCGATGCAAAACTGGCCGAACTGGAGCCATTAACGCACAAGTTCGCTAAATGAAGTCGTGTCTTAATTTTCCATTACCAACGCACCCGATCCACTCCGTTGGACCCAAAACTCATGTTTTGGGGCGTCTCGGACCGTTTCGTTACTGCACGAAAGTCAATGCAAAACTAGACGAACTAGCGCCACTAATGCATAAATTCGCTAAATGAAGTTGCGTTGGCTTTTTTTCGCAACGAACGCATGTGATCCACTCCATTGGACCCAAAACTCATGTTTTGGCGCGTTTCGGACCGTTTCATTACAGCACGAAAGTCTTTGCAAAACAGACCGAACTGGTACCATTAACGCACAAGTTCACTAAATGAAGTTGCGTAGGCTTTTTTCTCAACGAACGCATCCGATCCACTCTATTGGACCCAAAACTCATGTTTTGGGGAGTCTCGGACCGTTTCGGTACTGTACGAAAGTCGATGCAAAACTGGCCGAGCTAGCGCCATTAACGCACAAGTTCGCTAAACATACTGTTGTCTTAATTTTTCGCAATGAATGAATCCGATCCACTCCATTGGACCCAAAACTCATGTTTTGGGGCATTTCGTTCTGTTTCCTTACTCCACGAAAGTCGATGCAAAACTGGCCGAACTCGTGCCATTAACGCACAAGTTCGCTAAATGAAGTGACGTGTGAATTTTTCGCATCAAACTCCTGTTTTGTGGTGTTTCGGACCGTTTCGTTACTGCATGAAAGTTGATGCAAAACTCGCCGAACTGGAGTCACTAACGCACAAGTTCACTAAATGATGTCGCGTCTTAATTTTTCGCAACGAACGCACCCGATCCACTACATTCGACCCAAAACTCATCTTTCGGGCGTCTCGGACCGTTTCGTTACTGCACGATAGTCGTTGCAAAACTGGCCGAACTAGCGCCATTAACGCCCAAGTTCGCTAAACAAACTTTTGTCTTAATTATTCGCAACGAACGCACCCGATCCACTCCATTGGACCCAAAACTCATGTTTTGGGGCATTTCGAACCATTTCGTTACTACACGAAAGTCGATGCAAAACTGGTCGAACTGATGCCATTAACGCACAAGTTCTCTAAATGAAGTCACGTTTGAATTTTTCGCAACGAACGTACCAGATCCACTCCATTGGACCCAAAACTCATGTTTTGGGGCGTTTCGGACCGTTTTGTTACAGCAGGAAAGTCGATGCCAAACTGGCAGAACTGGAGCCATTAACGCACAAGTTCGCTAAATGAAGTGACGTGCGAATTTTTCGCATCGAACGTACCCGGTTCACTCCATTGGACCCAAAACACCTGTTTTGGGGTGTTTCGGACCGTTTCGTTACTCCATGAAAGTTGATGCAAAACTCGGCGAACTGGAGCCACTAACGCACAAGTTCGCTAAATGAAGTCGCGTCTTAATTTTTCGCAACGAACGCACCCGATCCACTCCATTGGACCCAAAACTCATGTTTTGAGATGTTTCGGACCATTTCGTTACTGCACAAAAGTCGATGCAAAACTGGCCGAACTGGAGCCATTAACGCACAAGTTCGCTAAATGAAGTCACGTCTTAATTTTTCGAAACCAACGCACCCGATCCACTCCATTGGACCCAAAACTCATGTTTTGGGGCGTCTCGGACCGTTTCGTTAGTGCACGATAGTCGATGCAAAACTGGCCGAACTAGCGCCATTAACGCCCAAGTTCGCTAAACAAACTTTTGTCTTAATTATTCACAACGAACGCACCCGATCCACTCCATTGGACCCAAAACTCATGTTTTGGGGCATTTCGGACCATTTCGTTACTGCACGAAAGTCGATGCAAAACTGACCGAACTCGTGCCATTAACGCACAAGTTCGCTAAATGAAGTCACGTCTAAATTTTTCACAACGAACGTACCCGGTCCACTCCATTGGACCCAAAACTGATGTATTGGGGCGTTTTGGACCGTTTCGTTATTGCACGAAAGGCGATGCAAAACTGGCCGACCTGGAGCCATTAACGCACAAGTTCGCTAAATGAAGTCGCGTCTTAATTTTCCACAACCAACGCACCCGATCCACTCCGTTGGACCCAAAACTCATGTTTTGGGGCGTCTCCGACCGTTTCGTTACTGCACGAAAGTCAATGCAAAACAGGCCGAACTGGAGCCATTAACGCACAAGTTCGCTAAATGAAGTCACGTCTTAATTTTTCGCAATTAACGAACCCGATCCACTCCATTGGACCGAAAATTCATGTTTTGGGGCGTTTCGGACCGTTTCATTACTGCACGAAAGTCGATGCAAAACTGGCCGAACTGGAGCCCTTAGCGCACAAGTTCGCTAAATGAAGTCGTGTCTTAATTTTCCACAACCAACGCACCCGATCCACTCCGTTGGACCCAAAACTCATGTTTTGGGGCGTCTCGGACCGTTTCGTTAGTCCACGATAGTCGATGCAAAACTGGCCGAACTAGCGCCATTAACGCCCAAGTTCGCTAAACAAACTTTTGTCTTAATTATTCACAACGAACGCACCCGATCCACTCCATTGGACCCAAAACTCATGTTTTGGGGCATTTCGGACCATTTCGTTACTACACGAAAGTCGATGCAAAACTGGTCGAACTGATGCCATTAACGCACCAGTTCGCTAAATGAAGTCACGTTTGAATTTTTCGCAACGAACGTACCAGATCCACTCCATTGGACCCAAAACTCATGTTTTTGGGGCATTTCGGACCATTTTGTTACTGCAGGAAAGTCGATGCAAAACTGGCCGAACTGGAGCCATTAACGCACAAGTTCGCTAAATGAAGTCACGTCTTAATTTTTCGCAACCAACGAACCCGATCCACTCCATGGGACCAAAAATTCATGTTTTGGGGCGTTTCGGACCGTTTCGTTACTGCACGAAAGTCGATGCAAAAGTGGCCGAACTGGAGCCATTAACGCACAAGTTCGCTAAATGAAGTCGTGTCTTAATTTTCCACAACCAACGCACCCGATCCACTCCGTTGGACCCAAAACTCATGTTTTGGGGCGTCTCGGACCGTTTCGTTACTGCACGAAAGTCGATGCAAAACTTGACGAACTAGCGCCATTAACGCACAAGTTCGCTAAATGAAGTTGCGTTGGCTTTTTTCGCAACGAACGCATGTCATACACTCCATTGGACGCAAAACTCATGTTTTGGTGCATTTCGGACCGTTGCGTTACAGCACGAAAGTCGATGCAAAAGTGGCCGAACTGGTGCCATTAACGCACAAGTTCGCTAAATGAAGTTGTGTTGGCTTTTTTCGCAACGAACGCACCCGATCCACTTCATTGGACCCAAAACTCATGTTTTGGGATGTTTCCAACCATTTCGTTACTGCACGAAAGTCGATGCAAAACTGGCCGAACTGGAGCCATTAACGCACAAGTTCGCAAAATGAAGTCACGTCTTAATTTTTCGCAACCAACGAACCCGATCCACTCCATTGGACCAGAAACTCATGTTTTGGGGCGTTTCGGACCGTTTCGTTACTGCATGAAAGTCGATGCAAAACTGGCCGAACTGGAGCCATTAACGCACAAGTTCGGTAAATGAAGTCGCGTCTTAATTTTTCACAACCAACGCACCGATCCACTCCGTTGGACCCAAAACTCATGTTTTGGGGCGTCTCGGACCGTTTCGTTACGGCACGAAAGTCGATGCAAAACTTGACGAACTAGCGCCATTTACGCACAAGTTCGCTAAATGAAGTTGCGTTGGCTTTTTTCGCAACGAACGCATGTCATACACTCCATTGGACCCAAAACTCATGTTGTGGTGCATTTCGGACCGTTGCGTTACAGCACGAAAGTCGATGCAAAAGTGGCCGAACTGGTGCCATTAACGCACAAGTTCGCTAAATGAAGTTGTGTTGGCTTTTCTCGCAACGAACGCACCCGATCCACTCCATTGGACCCAAAACTCATGTTTTGGGATGTTTCGGACCATTTCGTTACTGCACGAAAGTCGATGCAAAACTGGCCGAACTGGAGCCATTAACGCACAAGTTCGCTAAATGAAGTCACGTCTTAATTTTTTGCAACCAACGAACCCGATCCACTCCATTGGACCCAAAACTCATGTTTTGGGGCGTTTCGGACCGTTTCGTTACTGCATGAAAGTCGATGCAAAACTGGCCGAACTGGAGCCATTAACGCACAAGTTCGCTAAATGAAGTCGCGTCTTAATTTTTCACAACCAACGCACCCGATCCACTCCGTTGGACCCAAAACTCATGTTTTGGGGCGTCTCGGACCGTTTCGTTACTGCACGAAAGTCGATGCAAAACTTGACGAACTAGCGCCATTAACGCACAAGTTCGCTAAATGAAGTTGCGTTGGCTTTTTTCGCAACGAACGCATGTCATCCACTCCATTGGACCCAAAACTCATGTTTTGGTGCGTTTTGGACCGTTGCGTTACAGCACGAAAGTCGATGCAAAAGTGGCCGAACTGGTGCCATTAACGCACAAGTTCGCTAAATGAAGTTGTGTTGGCTTTTTTCGCAACGAACGCACCCGATCCACTGCATTGGACCCAAAACTCATGTTTTAGGGCGTTTCGGACCGTTTCGTGAGTGCACGAAAGTCGATGCAAAACTAGCCAAACTAGCGCCATTAACGCCCAACTTCGCTAAACAAAGTCACGTGTTAATTTTTCGCAACGAACGCACCCGATCCACTCCATTGGACCCAAAACTCATGTTTTGGGGCGATTCGGACCATTTCGTTACTGCACGAAAGTCGATGCAAAACTGGCCGAACTAGTGCCATTAACGCCCAAGTTCGCTAAATGAAGTCACGTCTGAATTTTTCGCAACGAACGTACCCTATCCACTCCATTGGACCCAAAACTCATGTTTTGGGGCCTCTCGGACCATTTCGTTACTCGATGCAAAACTGGCCTAAATGGTGCCATTAACGCACAAGTTCGCTAAATAAACTTTTGTTTGAATCTTTCGAAACAAATGCACCCGATCCACTCCATTGGACCCAAAACTCATGTTTTGGGGCGTCTTGGACCATTTCGTTACTGCACGAAAGTCGACGCCAAACTGGCCTAACAGGTGCCATTAACGCACAAGTTCGCTAAACAAAGTCGCGTTCTAATTTTTCGCAACGAACGCACCCGATCCACTCCATTGGACCCAAAACTCATGTTTTGGGGCATTTCGGACCATTTCGTTACTACACGAAAGTCGATGCAAAACTGGTCGAACTGATGCCATTAACGCACAAGTTCTCTAAATGAAATCACGTTTGAATTTTTCGCAATGAACGTACCAGATCCACTCCATTGGACCCAAAACTCATGTTTTGGGGCGTTTCGGACCGTTTTGTTACAGCAGGAAAGTCGATGCAAAACTGGCAGAACTGGAGCCATTAACGCACAAGTTCGCTAAATGAAGTGACGTGCGAATTTTTCGCATCGAACGTACCCGGTTCACTCCATTGGAACCAAAACACCAGTTTTGGGGTGTTTCGGACCGTTTCGTTACTCCATGAAAGTTGATGCAAAACTCGCCGAACTGGAGCCACTAACGCACAAGTTCGCTAAATGAAGTCACGTCTTAATTTTTCGCAACGAACGCACCCGATCCACTCCATTGGACCCAAAACTCATGTTTTGGGATGTTTCGGACCATTTCGTTACTGCACAAAAGTCGATGCAAAACTGGCCGAACTGGAGCCATTAACGCACAAGTTCGCTAAATGAAGTCACGTCTTAATTTTTCGCAACCAACGCACCCGATCCACTCCATTGGACCCAAAACTCATGTTCTGGGGCGTCTCGGACCGTTTCGTTAGTGCACGATAGTCGATGCAAAACTGGCCGAACTAGCGCCATTAACGCCCAAGTTCGCTAAACAAACTTTTGTCTTAATTATTCGCAACAAACGCACCCGATCCACTCCATTGGACCCAAAACTTATGTTTTGGGGCATTTCCGACCGTTTCGTTACTACACGAAAGTCGATGCAAAACTGGTCGAACTGATGCCATTAACGCACCAGTTCGCTAAATGAAGTCACGTTTGAATTTTTCGCAACGAACGTACCAGATCCACTCCATTGGACCCAAAACTCATGTTTTTGGGGCATTTCGGACCGTTTTGTTCCTGCAGGAAAGACGATGCAAAACTGGCCGAACTGGAGCCATTAACGCACAAGTTCGCTAAATGAAGTCACGTCTTAATTTTTCACAACCAACGAACCCGATCCACTCTATTGGACCAAAAATTCATGTTTTGGCGCGTTTCGGACCGTTTCGTTACTGCACGAAAGTCGATGCAAAACTGGCCGAACTGGAGCCATTAACGCACAAGTTCGCTAAATGAAGTCGTGTCTTAATTTTCCATTACCAACGCACCCGATCCACTCCGTTGGACCCAAAACTCATGTTTTGGGGCGACTCAGACCGTTTCGTTACTGCACGAAAGTCGATGCAAAACCTGACGAACTAGCGCCTTTAACGCACGAGTTCGCTAAATGAAGTTGCGTTGGCTTTTTTCGCAACGAACGCATATCATACACTCCATTGGACCCAAAACTCATGTTTTGGTGCATTTCGGACCGTTGCGTTACAGCACGAAAGTCGAGGCAAAAGTGGCCAAACTGGTGCCATTAACGCACAAGTTCGCTAAATGAAGTTGTGTTGGCTTTTTTCGCAACGAACGCACCCGATCCACTCCATTGGACCCAAAACTCATGTTTTGCGGCGTTTCGGAACGTTTCGTTACTGCACGAAAGTCGATGCAAAACTGGCCGAACTAGCGCCATGAACGCACAAGTTCGCTAAAGAAACTTTCATCTTAATTTTTCGCAACGAACGCACCCGATCCACTCCATTGGACCCAAAACTCATGTTTTGGGGTATTTCGGACCATTTCGTTACTGCACGAAAGTCGATGCAAAACTGGCCGAACTCGTGCCATTAACGCACAAGTTCGCTAAATGAAGTCACGTCTAAATTTTTCACAACGAACGTACCCGGTCCACTCCATTGGACCCAAAACTGATGTATTGGGGCGTTTCGGACCATTTCGTTATTGCACGAAAGTCGATGCAAAACTGGCCGACCTGGAGCCATTAACGCACAAGTTCGCTAAATGAAGCCGCGTCTTAATTTTCCACAACCAACGCACCCGATCCACTCCGTTGGACCCAAAACTCATGTTTTGGGGCGTCTCCGACCGTTTCGTTACTGCACGAAAGTCAATGCAAAACTGGCCGAACTGGAGCCATTAACGCACAAGTTCGCTAAATGAAGTCACGTCTTAATTTTTCGCAACCAACGAACCCGATCCACTCCATTGGACCGAAAATTCATGTTTTGGGGCGTTTCGGACCATTTCATTACTGCACGAAAGTCGGTGCAAAACTGGCCGAACTGGAGACCTTAGCGCACAAGTTCGCTAAATGAAGTCGTGTCTTAATTTTCCACAACCAACGCACCCGATCCACTCCGTTGGACCCAAAACTCATGTTTTGGGGCGTCTCGGACCGTTTCGTTAGTGCACGATAGTCGATGCAAAACTGGCCGAACTAGCGCCATTAACGCCCAAGTTCGCTAAACAAACTTTTGTCTTCATTATTCGCAACGAACGCACCCGATCCACTCCATTGGACCCAAAACTTATGTTTTGGGGCATTTCGGACCGTTTCGTTACTACACGAAAGTCGATGCAAAACTGGTCGAACTGATGCCATTAACACACCAGTTCGCTAAATGAAGTCACGTTTGAATTTTTCGCAACGAACGTACCAGATCCACTCCATTGGACCCAAAACTCATGTTTTTGGGGCATTTCGGACCTTTTTGTTACTGCAGGAAAGTCGATGCAAAACTGGCCGAACTGGAGCCATTAACGCACAAGTTCGCTAAATGAAGTCACGTCTTAATTTTTCGCAACCAACGAACCAGATCCACTCCATTGGACCCAAAACTCATGTTTTGGTGCGTTTTGGACCGTTGCGTTACAGCACGAAAGTCGATGCAAAAGTGGCCGAACTGGTGCCATTAACGCACAAGTTCGCTAAATGAAGTTGTGTTGGCTTTTTTCGCAACGAACGCACCCGATCCACTGCATTGGACCCAAAACTCATGTTTTAGGGCGTTTCGGACCGTTTCGTGAGTGCACGAAAGTCGATGCAAAACTGGCCAAACTAGCGCCATTAACGCCCAACTTCGCTAAACAAAGTCACGTGTTAATTTTTCGCAACGAACGCACCCGATCCACTCCATTGGACCCAAAACTCATGTTTTGGGGCGATTCGGACCGTTTCGTTACTGCATGAAAGTCGATGCAGAACTGGCCGAACTAGTGCCATTAACGCCCAAGTTCGCTATATGAAGTCATGTCTGAATTTTTCGCAACGAACGTACCCTATCCACTCCATTGGACCCAAAACTCATGTTTTGGGGCCTCTCGGACCATTTCGTTACTCGATGCAAAACTGGCCTAACTGGTGCCATTAACGCACAAGTTCGCTAAATAAACTTTTGTCTGAATCTTTCGCAACAAATGCACCCGATCCACTCCATTGGACCCAAAACTCATGTTTTGGGGCGTCTTGGACCATTTCGTTACTGCACGAAAGTCGACGCAAAACTGGCCTAACAGGTGCCATTAACGCACAAGTTCGCTAAACAAAGTCGCGTTCGAATTTTTCGCAACGAACGCACCCGTTCCACTCTATTGCACCCAAAACTCATGTTTTGGGGCATCTCGAACCGTTTCGTTACTGCACGAAAGTCGATGCAAAACTGGCCGAACTAGCGCCATTAACGCACAAGTTCGCTAAAGAAACTTTTGTCTTAATTTTTCGCAACGAACGCACCCGATCCACTCCATAGGACCCAAAACTCATGTTTTGGGGCATTTCGGACCATTTCGTTACTGCACGAAAGTCGATGCAAAACTGGCCGAACTCGTGCCATTAACGCACAAGTTCGCTAAATGAAGTCACGTCTGAATTTTTCACAACGAACGTACGCGGTCCACTCAATTGGACCCAAAACTGATGTATTGGGGCGTTTCGGACCGTTTCGTTATTGTATGAAAGTCGATGCAAAACTGGCCGACCTGGAGCCATTAACGCACAAATTCGCTAAATGAAGTCGCGTCTTAATTTTCCACAACCAACGCACCCGATCCACTCCGTTGGACCCAAAACTCATGTTTTGGGGCGTCTCGGACCGTTTCGTTACTGCACGAAAGTCGATGCAAAACTGGCCGAACTGGAGCCATTAACGCACAAGTTCGCTAAATGAAGTCGTGTCTTAATTTTCCATTACCAACGCACCCGATCCACTCCGTTGGACCCAAAACTCATGTTTTGGGGCGTCTCGGACCGTTTCGTTACTGCACGAAAGTCAATGCAAAACTAGACGAACTAGCGCCACTAATGCATAAATTCGCTAAATGAAGTTGCGTTGGCTTTTTTTCGCAACGAACGCATGTGATCCACTCCATTGGACCCAAAACTCATGTTTTGGCGCGTTTCGGACCGTTTCATTACAGCACGAAAGTCTTTGCAAAACAGACCGAACTGGTACCATTAACGCACAAGTTCACTAAATGAAGTTGCGTAGGCTTTTTTCTCAACGAACGCACCCGATCCACTCAATTGGACCCAAAACTCATGTTTTGGGGAGTCTCGGACCGTTTCGGTACTGTACGAAAGTCGATGCAAAACTGGCCGAGCTAGCGCCATTAACGCACAAGTTCGCTAAACATACTGTTGTCTTAATTTTTCGCAATGAATGAATCCGATCCACTCCATTGGACCCAAAACTCATGTTTTGGGGCATTTCGTTCTGTTTCCTTACTCCACGAAAGTCGATGCAAAACTGGCCGAACTCGTGCCATTAACGCACAAGTTCGCTAAATGAAGTGACGTGTGAATTTTTCGCATCAAACTCCTGTTTTGTGGTGTTTCGGACCGTTTCGTTACTGCATGAAAGTTGATGCAAAACTCGCCGAACTGGAGTCACTAACGCACAAGTTCACTAAATGATGTCGCGTCTTAATTTTTCGCAACGAACGCACCCGATCCACTACATTCGACCCAAAACTCATCTTTCGGGCGTCTCGGACCGTTTCGTTACTGCACGATAGTCGTTGCAAAACTGGCCGAACTAGCGCCATTAACGCCCAAGTTCGCTAAACAAACTTTTGTCTTAATTATTCGCAACGAACGCACCCGATCCACTCCATTGGACCCAAAACTCATGTTTTGGGGCATTTCGAACCATTTCGTTACTACACGAAAGTCGATGCAAAACTGGTCGAACTGATGCCATTAACGCACAAGTTCTCTAAATGAAGTCACGTTTGAATTTTTCGCAACGAACGTACCAGATCCACTCCATTGGACCCAAAACTCATGTTTTGGGGCGTTTCGGACCGTTTTGTTACAGCAGGAAAGTCGATGCCAAACTGGCAGAACTGGAGCCATTAACGCACAAGTTCGCTAAATGAAGTGACGTGCGAATTTTTCGCATCGAACGTACCCGGTTCACTCCATTGGACCCAAAACACCTGTTTTGGGGTGTTTCGGACCGTTTCGTTACTCCATGAAAGTTGATGCAAAACTCGGCGAACTGGAGCCACTAACGCACAAGTTCGCTAAATGAAGTCGCGTCTTAATTTTTCGCAACGAACGCACCCGATCCACTCCATTGGACCCAAAACTCATGTTTTGAGATGTTTCGGACCATTTCGTTACTGCACAAAAGTCGATGCAAAACTGGCCGAACTGGAGCCATTAACGCACAAGTTCGCAAAATGAAGTCACGTCTTAATTTTTCGAAACCAACGCACCCGATCCACTCCATTGGACCCAAAACTCATGTTTTGGGGCGTCTCGGACCGTTTCGTTAGTGCACGATAGTCGATGCAAAACTGGCCGAACTAGCGCCATTAACGCCCAAGTTCGCTAAACAAACTTTTGTCTTAATTATTCACAACGAACGCACCCGATCCACTCCATTGGACCCAAAACTCATGTTTTGGGGCATTTCGGACCATTTCGTTACTGCACGAAAGTCGATGCAAAACTGACCGAACTCGTGCCATTAACGCACAAGTTCGCTAAATGAAGTCACGTCTAAATTTTTCACAACGAACGTACCCGGTCCACTCCATTGGACCCAAAACTGATGTATTGGGGCGTTTTGGACCGTTTCGTTATTGCACGAAAGGCGATGCAAAACTGGCCGACCTGGAGCCATTAACGCACAAGTTCGCTAAATGAAGTCGCGTCTTAATTTTCCACAACCAACGCACCCGATCCACTCCGTTGGACCCAAAACTCATGTTTTGGGGCGTCTCCGACCGTTTCGTTACTGCACGAAAGTCAATGCAAAACAGGCCGAACTGGAGCCATTAACGCACAAGTTCGCTAAATGAAGTCACGTCTTAATTTTTCGCAATTAACGAACCCGATCCACTCCATTGGACCGAAAATTCATGTTTTGGGGCGTTTCGGACCGTTTCATTACTGCACGAAAGTCGATGCAAAACTGGCCGAACTGGAGCCCTTAGCGCACAAGTTCGCTAAATGAAGTCGTGTCTTAATTTTCCACAACCAACGCACCCGATCCACTCCGTTGGACCCAAAACTCATGTTTTGGGGCGTCTCGGACCGTTTCGTTAGTCCACGATAGTCGATGCAAAACTGGCCGAACTAGCGCCATTAACGCCCAAGTTCGCTAAACAAACTTTTGTCTTAATTATTCGCAACGAACGCACCCGATCCACTCCATTGGACCCAAAACTCATGTTTTGGGGCATTTCGGACCATTTCGTTACTACACGAAAGTCGATTCAAAACTGGTCGAACTGATGCCATTAACGCACCAGTTCGCTAAATGAAGTCACGTTTGAATTTTTCGCAACGAACGTACCAGATCCACTCCATTGGACCCAAAACTCATGTTTTTGGGGCATTTCGGACCATTTTGTTACTGCAGGAAAGTCGATGCAAAACTGGCCGAACTGGAGCCATTAACGCACAAGTTCGCTAAATGAAGTCACGTCTTAATTTTTCGCAACCAACGAACCCGATCCACTCCATGGGACCAAAAATTCATGTTTTGGGGCGTTTCGGACCGTTTCGTTACTGCACGAAAGTCGATGCAAAAGTGGCCGAACTGGAGCCATTAACGCACAAGTTCGCTAAATGAAGTCGTGTCTTAATTTTCCACAACCAACGCACCCGATCCACTCCGTTGGACCCAAAACTCATGTTTTGGGGCGTCTCGGACCGTTTCGTTACTGCACGAAAGTCGATGCAAAACTTGACGAACTAGCGCCATTAACGCACAAGTTCGCTAAATGAAGTTGCGTTGGCTTTTTTCGCAACGAACGCATGTCATACACTCCATTGGACGCAAAACTCATGTTTTGGTGCATTTCGGACCGTTGCGTTACAGCACGAAAGTCGATGCAAAAGTGGCCGAACTGGTGCCATTAACGCACAAGTTCGCTAAATGAAGTTGTGTTGGCTTTTTTCGCAACGAACGCACCCGATCCACTTCATTGGACCCAAAACTCATGTTTTGGGATGTTTCGAACCATTTCGTTACTGCACGAAAGTCGATGCAAAACTGGCCGAACTGGAGCCATTAACGCACAAGTTCGCAAAATGAAGTCACGTCTTAATTTTTCGCAACCAACGAACCCGATCCACTCCATTGGACCAGAAACTCATGTTTTGGGGCGTTTCGGACCGTTTCGTTACTGCATGAAAGTCGATGCAAAACTGGCCGAACTGGAGCCATTAACGCACAAGTTCGGTAAATGAAGTCGCGTCTTAATTTTTCACAACCAACGCACCGATCCACTCCGTTGGACCCAAAACTCATGTTTTGGGGCGTCTCGGACCGTTTCGTTACGGCACGAAAGTCGATGCAAAACTTGACGAACTAGCGCCATTTACGCACAAGTTCGCTAAATGAAGTTGCGTTGGCTTTTTTCGCAACGAACGCATGTCATACACTCCATTGGACCCAAAACTCATGTTGTGGTGCATTTCGGACCGTTGCGTTACAGCACGAAAGTCGATGCAAAAGTGGCCGAACTGGTGCCATTAACGCACAAGTTCGCTAAATGAAGTTGTGTTGGCTTTTCTCGCAACGAACGCACCCGATCCACTCCATTGGACCCAAAACTCATGTTTTGGGATGTTTCGGACCATTTCGTTACTGCACGAAAGTCGATGCAAAACTGGCCGAACTGGAGCCATTAACGCACAAGTTCGCTAAATGAAGTCACGTCTTAATTTTTTGCAACCAACGAACCCGATCCACTCCATTGGACCCAAAACTCATGTTTTGGGGCGTTTCGGACCGTTTCGTTACTGCATGAAAGTCGATGCAAAACTGGCCGAACTGGAGCCATTAACGCACAAGTTCGCTAAATGAAGTCGCGTCTTAATTTTTCACAACCAACGCACCCGATCCACTCCGTTGGACCCAAAACTCATGTTTTGGGGCGTCTCGGACCGTTTCGTTACTGCACGAAAGTCGATGCAAAACTTGACGAACTAGCGCCATTAACGCACAAGTTCGCTAAATGAAGTTGCGTTGGCTTTTTTCGCAACGAACGCATGTCATCCACTCCATTGGACCCAAAACTCATGTTTTGGTGCGTTTTGGACCGTTGCGTTACAGCACGAAAGTCGATGCAAAAGTGGCCGAACTGGTGCCATTAACGCACAAGTTCGCTAAATGAAGTTGTGTTGGCTTTTTTCGCAACGAACGCACCCGATCCACTGCATTGGACCCAAAACTCATGTTTTAGAGCGTTTCGGACCGTTTCGTGAGTGCACGAAAGTCGATGCAAAACTGGCCAAACTAGCGCCATTAACGCCCAACTTCGCTAAACAAAGTCACGTGTTAATTTTTCGCAACGAACGCACCCGATCCACTCCAATTGACCCAAAACTCATGTTTTGGGGCGATTCGGACCATTTCGTTACTGCACGAAAGTCGATGCAAAACTGGCCGAACTAGTGCCATTAACGCCCAAGTTCGCTAAATGAAGTCACGTCTGAATTTTTCGCAACGAACGTACCCTATCCACTCCATTGGACCCAAAACTCATGTTTTGGGGCCTCTCGGACCATTTCGTTACTCGATGCAAAACTGGCCTAAATGGTGCCATTAACGCACAAGTTCGCTAAATAAACTTTTGTTTGAATCTTTCGAAACAAATGCACCCGATCCACTCCATTGGACCCAAAACTCATGTTTTGGGGCGTCTTGGACCATTTCGTTACTGCACGAAAGTCGACGCCAAACTGGCCTAACAGGTGCCATTAACGCACAAGTTCGCTAAACAAAGTCGCGTTCTAATTTTTCGCAACGAACGCACCCGATCCACTCCATTGGACCCAAAACTCATGTTTTGGGGCATTTCGGACCATTTCGTTACTACACGAAAGTCGATGCAAAACTGGTCGAACTGATGCCATTAACGCACAAGTTCTCTAAATGAAATCACGTTTGAATTTTTCGCAATGAACGTACCAGATCCACTCCATTGGACCCAAAACTCATGTTTTGGGGCGTTTCGGACCGTTTTGTTACAGCAGGAAAGTCGATGCAAAACTGGCAGAACTGGAGCCATTAACGCACAAGTTCGCTAAATGAAGTGACGTGCGAATTTTTCGCATCGAACGTACCCGGTTCACTCCATTGGAACCAAAACACCAGTTTTGGGGTGTTTCGGACCGTTTCGTTACTCCATGAAAGTTGATGCAAAACTCGCCGAACTGGAGCCACTAACGCACAAGTTCGCTAAATGAAGTCACGTCTTAATTTTTCGCAACGAACGCACCCGATCCACTCCATTGGACCCAAAACTCATGTTTTGGGATGTTTCGGACCATTTCGTTACTGCACAAAAGTCGATGCAAAACTGGCCGAACTGGAGCCATTAACGCACAAGTTCGCTAAATGAAGTCACGTCTTAATTTTTCGCAACCAACGCACCCGATCCACTCCATTGGACCCAAAACTCATGTTCTGGGGCGTCTCGGACCGTTTCGTTAGTGCACGATAGTCGATGCAAAACTGGCCGAACTAGCGCCATTAACGCCCAAGTTCGCTAAACAAACTTTTGTCTTAATTATTCGCAACAAACGCACCCGATCCACTCCATTGGACCCAAAACTTATGTTTTGGGGCATTTCCGACCGTTTCGTTACTACACGAAAGTCGATGCAAAACTGGTCGAACTGATGCCATTAACGCACCAGTTCGCTAAATGAAGTCACGTTTGAATTTTTCGCAACGAACGTACCAGATCCACTCCATTGGACCCAAAACTCATGTTTTTGGGGCATTTCGGACCGTTTTGTTCCTGCAGGAAAGACGATGCAAAACTGGCCGAACTGGAGCCATTAACGCACAAGTTCGCTAAATGAAGTCACGTCTTAATTTTTCACAACCAACGAACCCGATCCACTCTATTGGACCAAAAATTCATGTTTTGGGGCGTTTCGGACCGTTTCGTTACTGCACGAAAGTCGATGCAAAACTGGCCGAACTGGAGCCATTAACGCACAAGTTCGCTAAATGAAGTCGTGTCTTAATTTTCCATTACCAACGCACCCGATCCACTCCGTTGGACCCAAAACTCATGTTTTGGGGCGACTCGGACCGTTTCGTTACTGCACGAAAGTCGATGCAAAACCTGACGAACTAGCGCCTTTAACGCACGAGTTCGCTAAATGAAGTTGCGTTGGCTTTTTTCGCAACGAACGCATATCATACACTCCATTGGACCCAAAACTCATGTTTTGGTGCATTTCGGACCGTTGCGTTACAGCACGAAAGTCGAGGCAAAAGTGGCCAAACTGGTGCCATTAACGCACAAGTTCGCTAAATGAAGTTGTGTTGGCTTTTTTCGCAACGAACGCACCCGATCCACTCCATTGGACCCAAAACTCATGTTTTGCGGCGTTTCGGAACGTTTCGTTACTGCACGAAAGTCGATGCAAAACTGGCCGAACTAGCGCCATGAACGCACAAGTTCGCTAAAGAAACTTTCATCTTAATTTTTCGCAACGAACGCACCCGATCCACTCCATTGGACCCAAAACTCATGTTTTGGGGTATTTCGGACCATTTCGTTACTGCACGAAAGTCGATGCAAAACTGGCCGAACTCGTGCCATTAACGCACAAGTTCGCTAAATGAAGTCACGTCTAAATTTTTCACAACGAACGTACCCGGTCCACTCCATTGGACCCAAAACTGATGTATTGGGGCGTTTCGGACCATTTCGTTATTGCACGAAAGTCGATGCAAAACTGGCCGACCTGGAGCCATTAACGCACAAGTTCGCTAAATGAAGCCGCGTCTTAATTTTCCACAACCAACGCACCCGATCCACTCCGTTGGACCCAAAACTCATGTTTTGGGGCGTCTCCGACCGTTTCGTTACTGCACGAAAGTCAATGCAAAACTGGCCGAACTGGAGCCATTAACGCACAAGTTCGCTAAATGAAGTCACGTCTTAATTTTTCGCAACCAACGAACCCGATCCACTCCATTGGACCGAAAATTCATGTTTTGGGGCGTTTCGGACCATTTCATTACTGCACGAAAGTCGGTGCAAAACTGGCCGAACTGGAGACCTTAGCGCACAAGTTCGCTAAATGAAGTCGTGTCTTAATTTTCCACAACCAACGCACCCGATCCACTCCGTTGGACCCAAAACTCATGTTTTGGGGCGTCTCGGACCGTTTCGTTACTGCACGAAAGTCGATGCAAAACTTGACGAACTAGCGCCATTAACGCACAAGTTCGCTAAATGAAGTTGCGTTGGCTTTTTTCGCAACGAACGCATGTCAACCACTCCATTGGACCCAAAACACATGTTTTGGTGCGTTTTGGACCGTTGCGTTACAACACGAAAGTCGATGCAAAAGTGGCCGAACTGGTGCCATTAACGCACAAGTTCGCTAAATGAAGTTGTGTTGGCTTTTTTCGCAACGAACGCACCCGATCCACTCCATTGGACCCAAAACTCATGTTTTGGGGCGTTTCGGACTGTTTCGTTATTGCACGAAAGTCGATGCAAAACTTGCCGAACTAGTGCCATTAACGCCCAAGTTCGCTAAATGAAGTCACGTCTGAATTTTTCGCAACGAACGTACCCCATCCACTCCATTGGACCCAAAACTCATGTTTTGGGGCCTCTCGGACCATTTCGTTACTCGATGCAAAACTGGCCTAACTGGTGCCATTAACGCACAAGTTCGCTAAACAAACTTTTGTCTGAATCTTTCGCAACGAATGCACCCGGTCCACTCCATTGGACCCAAAACTCATGTTTTGGGGCATCTTGGACCATTTCGTTACTGCACGAAAGTTGACGCAAAACTGGCCTAACAGGTGCCAATAACGCACAAGTTCGCTAAACAAAGTCGCGTTCGAATTTTTCACAACGAACGCACCCATTCCACTCTATTGGACCCAAAACTCATGTTTTGGGGCGTCTCGAACCGTTTCGTTACTGCACGAAAGTCGATGCAAAACTGGCCGAACTAGCGCCATTAACGCACAAGTTCGCTAAAGAAACTTTTGTCTTAATTTTTCACAATGAACGCACCCGATCCAATCCATTGGACCCAAAACTCATGTTTTGGGGCATTTCGGACCATTTCGTTATTGCATGAAAGTCGATGCAAAACTGGCCGAACTCGTGTCATTAACGCACAAGTTCGCTAAATTAAGTCACGTCTAAATTTTTCACAACGAACGTACCCGGTCCACTCCATTGGACCCAAAACTGATGTATTGGGGCGTTTCGGACCGTTTCGTTATTGCACGAAAGTCGATGCAAAACTGGCCGACCTGGAGACATTAACGCACAAGTTCGCTAAATGAAGTCGCGTCTTAATTTTTCACAACCAACGCACCCGATCCACTCCGTTGGACCCAAAACTCATGTTTTGGGGCGTCTCGGACCGTTTCGTTACTGCACGAAAGTCAATGCAAAACTGGCCGAACTGGAGCCATTAACGCACAAGTTCGCTAAATGAAGTCACATCTTAATTTTTCGCAACCAACGAATCCGATCCACTCCATTGGACCAAAAATTCATGTTTTGGGGCGTTTCAGACCGTTTCGTTACTGCACGAAAGTCGATGCAAAACTGGCCGAACTGGAGCCATTAACGCACAAGTTCGCTAAATGAAGTTGTGTTGGCTTTTTTCGCAACGAACGCACCCGATCCACTCCATTGGACCCAAAACTCATGTTTTGTGGCGTTTCGGAATGTTTCATTACTGCACAAAAGTCGATGCAAAACTGGCCGAACTAGCGCCATTAACTCACAAGTTCGCTAAAGAAACTTTTGTCTTAATTTTTCGCAACGAACGCAGCCGATCCACTCCATTGGACCCAAAACTCATGTTTTGGGGCATTTCGGACCATTTCGTTACTGCACGAAAGTCGATGCAAAACTGGCCGAACTCGTGCCATTAACGCACAAGTTCGCTAAATGAAGTCACGTCTAAATTTTTCACAACGAACGTACCCGGTCCACTCCATTGGACCCAAAACTGATGTATTGGGGCGTTTCGGACCGTTTCGTTATTGCACGAAAGTCGATGCACAACTGGCCGACCTGGAGCCATTAACGCACAAGTTCGCTAAATGAAGTCGCGTCTTAATTTTCCACAACCAACGCACCCGATCCACTCCGTTGGACCCAAAACTCATGTTTTGGAGCGTCTCCGACCGTTTCGTTACTGCACGAAAGTCAATGCAAAACTGGTCGAACTGGAGCCATTAACGCACAAGTTCGCTAAATGAAGTCACGTCTTAATTTTTCGCAACCAACGAACCCGATCCACTCCATTGGACCGAAAATTCATGTTTTGGGGCGTTTCGGACCGTTTCATTACTGCACGAAAGTCGATGCAAAACTGGCCGAACTGGAGCCCGTAGCGCACAAGTTCGCCAAATGAAGTCGTGTCTTAATTTTTCAACACCAACGCACCCGATCCACTCCGTTGGACCCAAAACTCATGTTTTGGGGCGTGTCGGACCGTTTCGTTAGTGCACGATAGTCGATGCAAAACTGGCCGAACTAGCGCCATTAACGCCCAAGTTCGCTAAACCAACTTTTGTCTTAATTATTCGCAACGAACGCACCCGATCCACTCCATTGGACCCAAAACTTAAGTTTTGGGGCATTTCGGACCGTTTCGTTACTACACGAAAGTCGATGCAAAACTGGTCGAACTGATGCCATTAACGCACCAGTTCGCTAATTGTTTGAATTTTTCGCAACGAACGTACCAGATCCACTCCATTGGACCCAAAACTCATGTTTTTGGGGCATTTCGGACCGTTTTGTTACCGCAGGAAAGTCGATGCAAAACTGGCCGAACCGGAGCCAATAACGCAGAAGTTCGCTAAATGAAGTCACGTCTTAATTTTTCGCAACCAACGAACCCGATCCACTCCATTGGACCAAAAATTCATGTTTTGGGGCGTTTCGGACCGTTTCGTTACTGCACGAAAGTCGATGCAAAACTGGCCGAACTGGAGCCATTAACGCACAAGTTCGCTAAATGAAGTCGTGTCTTAATTTTCCAAAACCAACGCACCCGATCCACTCTGTTGGACCCAAAACTCATGTTTTGGGGCGTTTCGGACCGTTTCGTTACTGCACGAAAGTCGATGCAAAACTTGACGAACTAGCGCCATTAACGCACAAGTTCGCTAAATGAAGTTGCGTTGGCTTTTTTCGCAACGAACGCATATCATACACTCCATTGGACCCAAAACTCATGTTTTGGTGCATTTCGGACCGTTGCGTTACAGCACGAAAGTCGAGGCAAAAGTGGCCAAACTGGTGCCATTAACGCACAAGTTCGCTAAATGAAGTTGTGTTGGCTTTTTCCGCAACGAACGCACCCGTTCCACTCTATTGGACCCAAAACTCATGTTTTGGGGCGTCTCAAACCGTTTCGTTACTGCACGAAAGTCGATGCAAAACTGGCCGAACTAGCGCCATTAACGCACAAGTTCGCTGAAGAAACTTTTGTCTTAATTTTTCGCAACGAACGCACCCGATCCACTCCATTGGACCCAAAACTCATGTTTTGGCGCATTTCGTACCATTTCGTTACTGCACGAAAGTCGATGCAAAACTGGCCGAACTCGTGCCATTAACGCACAAGTTCGCTAAATGAAGTCACGTCTAAATTTTTCACAACGAACATACCCGGTCCACTCCATTAGACCCAAAACTGATGTATTGGGGCGTTTCGGACCGTTTCGTTATTGCACGAAACTCGATGCAAAACTGGCCGACCTGGAGCCATTAACGCACAAGTTCGCTAAATGAAGTCGCGTCTTAATTTTCCACAACCAATGCACCCGATCCACTCCGTTGGACCCAAAACTCATGTTTTGGTGCGTCTCGGACCGTTTCATTACTGCACGAAAGTCAATGCAAAACTGGCCGAACTGGAGCCATTAACGCACAAGTTCGCTAAATGAAGTCACGTCTTAATTTTTCGCAACCAACGAACCTGATCCACTCCATTGGACCGAAAATTCATGTTTTGGGGCGTTTCGGACCGTTTCATTACTGCACGAAAGTCGATGCAAAACTGGCCGAACTGGAGCCCTTAGCGCACATGTTCGCTAAATGAAGTCGTGTCTTAATTTTCCACAACCAACGCACCCGATCCACTCCGTTGGACCCAAAACTCATGTTTTGGGGCGTCTCGGACCGTTTCGTTAGTGCACGATAGTCGATGCAAAACTGGCCGAACTAGCGCCATTAACGCCCAAGTTCGCTAAACAAACTTTTGTCTTAATTATTCGCAACGAACGCACCCGATCCACTCCATTGGACCCAAAACTTATGTTTTGGGGCATTTCGGACCGTTTCGTTACTACACGAAAGTCGATGCAAAATTGGTCGAACTGATGCCATTAACGCACCAGTTCGCTAAATGAAGTCACGTTTGAATTTTTCGCAACGAACGTACCAGATCCACTCCATTGGACCCAAAACTCATATTTTTGGGGCATTTCGGACCGTTTTGTTACTGCAGGAAAGTCGATGCAAAACTGGCCGAACTGGAGCCATTAACGCACAAGTTCGCTAAATGAAGTCGCGTCTTAATTTTTCACAACCAACGCACCCGATCCACTCCGTTGGACCCAAAACTCATGTTTTGGGGCGTCTGAGACCGTTTCGTTACTGCACGAAAGTCGATGCAAAACTTGACGAACTAGCGCCATTAACGCACAAGTTTGCTAAATGAAGTTGCGTTGGCTTTTTTCGCAACGAACGCATGTCATACACTCCATTGGACCCAAAACTCATGTTTGAGTGCATTTCGGACCGTTGCGTTACAGCACGAAAGTCGATGCAAAAGTGGCCGAACTGGTGCCATTAACGCATAAGTTCGCTAAATGAAGTTATGTTGGCATTTTTCGCAACGAACGCACCCGATCCACTCCATTGGACCCAAAACTCATGTTTTGGGATGTTTCGGACCATTTCGTTACTGCACGAAAGTCGATGCAAAACTAGCCGAACTGGTGCCATTAACGCATAAGTTCGCTAAATGAAGTTATGTTGGCATTTTTCGCAACGAACGCACCCGATCCACTCCATTGGACCCAAAACTCATGTTTTGGGATGTTTCGGACCATTTCGTTACTGCACGAAAGTCGATGCAAAACTAGCCGAACTGGAGCCATTAACGCGCAAGTTCGCTAAATGAAGTCACGTCTTAATTTTTCGCAACCAACGCACCCGATCCACTCCGTTGGACCCAAAACTCATGTTTTGGGGCGTCTGAGACCGTTTCGTTACTGCACGAAAGTCGATGCAAAACTTGACGAACTAGCGCCATTAACGCACAAGTTTGCTAAATGAAGTTGCGTTGGCTTTTTTCGCAACGAACGCATGTCATACACTCCATTGGACCCAAAACTCATGTTTGAGTGCATTTCGGACCGTTGCGTTACAGCACGAAAGTCGATGCAAAAGTGGCCGAACTGGTGCCATTAACGCATAAGTTCGCTAAATGAAGTTATGTTGGCATTTTTCGCAACGAACGCACCCGATCCACTCCATTGGACCCAAAACTCATGTTTTGGGATGTTTCGGACCATTTCGTTACTGCACGAAAGTCGATGCAAAACTAGCCGAACTGGAGCCATTAACGCGCAAGTTCGCTAAATGAAGTCACGTCTTAATTTTTCGCAACCAACGAACCCGATCCACTCCATTGGACCCAAAACTCATGTTTTGGGGCGTTTCGGACCGTTTCGTTAGTGCATGAAAGTCGATGCAAAACTGGCCGAACTGGAGCCATTAACGCACAAGTTCGCTAAATGAAGTCGCGTCTTAATTTTTCACAACCAACGCACCCGATCCACTCCGTTGGACCCAAAACTCATGTTTTGGGGCATCTCGGACCGTTTCGTTACTGCACGAAAGTCGATGCAAAACTTGACGAACTAGCGCCATTAACGCACAAGTTCGCTAAATGAAGTTGCGTTGGCTTTTTTCGCAACGAACGCATGTCAACCACTCCATTGGACCCAAAACACATGTTTTGGTGCGTTTTGGACCGTTGCGTTACAACACGAAAGTCGATGCAAAAGTGGCCGAACTGGTGCCATTAACACACAAGTTCGCTAAATGAAGTTGTGTTGGCTTTTTTCGCAACGAACGCACCCGATCCACTCCATTGGACGCAAAACTCATGTTTTGGGGCGTTTCGGACTGTTTCGTTATTGCACGAAAGTCGATGCAAAACTGGCCGAACTAGTGCCATTAACGCCCAAGTTCGCTAAATGAAGTCACGTCTGAATTTTTCGCAACGAACGTACCCCATCCACTCCATTGGACCCAAAACTCATGTTTTGGGGCCTCTCGGACCATTTCGTTACTCGATGCAAAACTGGCCTAACTGGTGCCATTAACGCACAAGTTCGCTAAACAAACTTTTGTCTGAATCTTTCGCAACGAATGCACCCGGTCGACTCCATTGGACCCAAAACTCATGTTTTGGGGCGTCTTGGACCATTTCGTTACTGCACGAAAGTCAACGCAAAACTGGCCTAACAGGTGCCATTAACGCACAAGTTCGCTAAACAAAGTCGCGTTCGAATTTTTCGCAACGAACGCACCCGTTCCACTCTATTGGACCCAAAACTCATGTTTTGGGGCGTCTCGAACCGTTTCGTTACTGCACGAAAGTCGATGCAAAACTGGCCGAACTAGCGCCATTAACGCACAAGTTCGCTAAAGAAACTTTTGTCTTAATTTTTCGCAACGAACGCACCCGATCCACTCCATTGGACCCAAAACTCATGTTTTGGGGCATTTCGGACCATTTCGTTACTGCACGAAAGTCGATGCAAAACTGGCCGAACTCGTGCCATTAATGCACAAGTTCGCTAAATGAAGTCACGTCTAAATTTTTCACAACGAACGTACCCGGTCCACTCCATTGGACCCAAAACTGATGTATTGGGGCGTTTCGGACCGTTTCGTTATTGCACGAAAGTCCATGAAAAACTGGCCGACCTGGAGCCATTAACGCACAAGTTCGCTAAATGAAGTCGCGTCTTAATTTTCCACAACCAACGCACCCGATCCACTCCGTTGGACCCAAAACTCATGTTTTGGGGCGTCTCGGACGTTTCGTTACTGCACGAAAGTCCATGCAAAACTTGACGAACTAGCGCCATTAACGCACAAGTTCGCTAAATGCAGTTGCGTTGGCTTTTTTCGCAACGAACGCATATCATACACTCCATTGGACCCAAAACTCATGTTTTGGTGCATTTCGAACCCTTGCGTTACAGCACGAAAGTCGAGGCAAAAGTGGCCAAACTGGTGCCATTAACGCACAAGTTCGCTAAATGAAGTTGTGTTGGCTTTTTTCGCAATGAACGCACAAGATCCACTCCATTGGACCCAAAACTCATGTTTTGCGGCGTTTCGGAACGTTTCGTTACTGCACGAAAGTCGATGCAAAACTGGCCGAACTAGCGCCATTAACTCACAAGTTCGCTAAAGAAACTTTTGTCTTAATTTTTCGCAACGAACGCACCCGATGCACTCCATTGGACCCAAAACTCATGTTTTGGGGCATTTCGGACCATTTCGTTACTGCACGAAAGTCGATGCAAAACTGGCCGAACTCGTGCCATTAACGCACAAGTTCGCTAAATGAAGTCACATCTAAATTTTTCACAACGAACGTACCCGGTCCACTCCATTGGATCCAAAACTGATGTATTGGGACGTTTCGGACCGTTTCGTTATTGCACGAAAGTCGATGCAAAACTGGCCGACCTGGAGCCATAAACGCACAAGTTCGCTAAATGAAGTCGCGTCTTAATTTTCCACAACCAACGCACCCGATCCACTCCGTTGGACCCAAAACTCATGTTTTGGGGCGTCTCGGACCGTTTCGTTACTGCACGAAAGTCAATGCAAAACTGGTGGAACTGGAGCCATTAACGCACAAGTTCGCTAAATGAAGTCACGTCTTAATTTTTCGCAACCAACGAACCCGATCCACTCCATTGGACCCAAAACTTATGTTTTGGGGCATTTCGGACCGTTTCGTTACTACACGAAAGTCGATGCAAAACTGGTCGAACTGATGCCATTAACGCACCAGTTCGCTAAATGAAGTCACGTTTGAATTTTTCGCAACGAACGTACCAGATCCACTCCATTGGACCCAAAACTCATGTTTTTGGGGCATTTCGGACCGTTTTGTTACTGCAGGAAAGTCGATGCAAAACTGGCCGAACTGGAGCCATTAACGCACAAGTTCGCTAAATGAAGTCACGTCTTAATTTTTCGCAACCAACGAACCCGATCCACTCCATTGGACCAAAAATTCATGTTTTGGGGCGTTTCGGACCGTTTCGTTACTGCAAAAAAGTCGATGCAAAACTGGCCGAACTGGAGCCATTAACGCACAAGTTCGCTAAATGAAGTCGTATCATAATTTTCTACAACCAACGCACCCGATCCACTCCGTTGGACCCAAAACTCATGTTTTGGGGCGTCTCGGACCGTTTCGTTACTGCACGAAAGTCGATGCAAAACTTGACGAACTAGCGCCATTAACGCACAAGTTCGCTAAATGAAGTTGCGTTGGCTTTTTTCACAACGAACGCATATCATACACTCCATTGGACCCAAAACTCATGTTTTGGTGCATTTCGGACCGTTGCGTTACAGCACGAAAGTCGATGCAAAAGTGGCTGAACTGGTGCCATTAACGCACAAGTTTGCTAAATGAAATTGTGTCGGCTTTTTTCGCAACGAACGCACCCGATCCACTCCATTGGACCCAAAACTCATGTTTTGCGGCGTTTCGGAACGTTTCGTTACTGCACGAAAGTCGATGCAAAACTGGCCGAACTAGCGCCATTAACGCACAAGTTCGCTAAAGAAACTTTTGTCTTAATTTTTCGCAACGAACGCACCCGATCCAGTCCATTGGACCCAAAACTCATGTTTTGGTGCATTTCGGACCATTTCGTTACTGCACGAAAGTCGATGCAAAACTGGCCGAACTCGTGCCATTAACGCACAAGTTCGCTAAATGAAGTCACGTCTAAATTTTTCACAACGAACGTACCCGGTCCACTCCATTGGACCCAAAACTGATGTATTGGGGCGTTTCGGACCGTTTCGTTATTGCACGAAAGTCGATGCAAAACTGGCCGACCTGGACCCATTAACGCACAAGTTCGCTAAATGAAGTCACGTCTTAATTTTCCACAACCAACGCACCCGATCCACTCCGTTGGACCCAAAACTCATGTTTTGGGGCGTCTCGGACCGTTTCGTTACTGCACGAAAGTCAATGCAAAACTTGACGAACAAGTGCCACAAACGCATAAGTTCGCTAAATGAAGTTGCGTTGGCTTTTTTTCGCAACGAATGCATGTGATCCACTCCAATGGACCCAAAACTCATGTTTTGGGCGTTTCGGACTGTTTCATTACAGCACGAAAGTCTTTGCAAAACAGACCGAACTGGTGCCATTAACGCACAAGTTCACTAAATAAAGTTGCGTAGGCTTTTTTCGCAACGAACGCATCCGATCCACTCTATTGGACCCAAAACTCATGTTTTGGGGATTCTCGGACCGTTTCGGTACTGCACGAAAGTCGATGCAAAACTGGCCGAGCTAGCGCCATTAACGCACAAGTTCGCTAAACATACTGTTGTCTTAATTTTTCGCAACGAATGCATCCGATCCACTCCATTGGACCCAAAACTCATGTTTTGGGGCATTTCGGACTGTTTCCTTACTCCACAAAAGTCGATGCAAAACTGGCCGAACTCGTGCCATTGACGCACAAGTTCGCTAAATGAAGTGACGTGTGAATTTTTCGCATCGAACGTACCCGGTTCACTCCATTGGACCCAGAACTCCTGTTTTGGGGTGTTTCGGACCGTTTCGTTACTGCATGAAAGTTGATGCAAAACTCGCCGAACTGGAGCCACTAACGCACAAGTTCGCTAAATGAAGTTGCATCTTAATTTTTCGCAACGAACGCACCCGATCCACTCCACTGGACCCAAAACTCATGTATTGGGGTGTCTCGGACCGTTTCGTTACTGGACGATAGTCGATGCAAAACTGGCCGAACTAGCGCCAATAACGCCCAAGTTCGCTAAGCAAACTTTTATCTTAATTATTCGCAACGAACGCACCCGATCCACTCCATTGGACCCAAAACTCATGTTTTGGGGCATTTCGGACCGTTTCGTTACTACACGAAAGTCGATGCAAAACTGGTCGAACTGATGCCATTAACGCACAAGTTCGCTAAATGATGTCACGTTTGAATTTTTCGCAACGAACGTACCAGATCCACTCCATTGGACCCAAAACTCATGTTTTGGGCGTTTCGGACCGTTTTGTTACTGCAGGAAAGTCGATACAAAACTGGCCGAACTGGAGCCATTAGCGCACAAGTTCGCTAAATGAAGTCACGTCTTAATTATTCGCAACCAACGAACCCGATCCACTCCATTGGACCCAAAACACATGTTTTGGGGCGTTTCGGACCGTTTCGTTACTGCACCAAAGTCGATGCAAAACTGGCCGAACTGGAGCCATTAACGCACAAGTTCGCTAAATGAAGTCGTGTCTTAATTTTCCACAACCAACGCACCCGATCCACTCCGTTGGACCCAAAACTCATGTTTTGGGTCGTCTCGGACCGTTTCGTTACTGCACGAAAGTCGATGCAAAACTTGACGAACTAGCGCCATTAACGCACAAGTTCGCTAAATGAAGTTGCGTTGGCTTTTTTCTCAACGAACGCATGTCATACACTCCATTGGACACAAAACTCATGTTTTGGTGCATTTCGGACCGTTGCGTTATAGCACGAAAGTCGATGCAAAAGTGGCCGAACTGGTGCCATTAACGCACAAGTTCGCTAAATGAAGTTGTGTTGGCTTTTTTCGCAACGAACGCACCCAATCCACTCCATTGGACCCAAAACTCATGTTTTGGGACGTTTCGGACCATTTCGTTACTGCACGAAAGTCGATGCAAAACTGGCCGAACTGGAGCCATTAACGCACAAGTTCGCTAAATGAAGTCATGTTTTAATTTTTCGCAGCCAACGCACCCGATCCAATCCATTGGACCCAAAACTCATGTTTTGGGGCGTCTCGGACCGTTTCGTTATTGCACGATAGTCGATGCAAAACTGGCCGAACTAGCGCCCTTAACGCCCAAGTTCGCTAAACAAACTTTTGTCTTAATTATTCACAACGAACGCACCCGATCCACTCCATTGGACCCAAAACTCATGTTTTGGGGCATTTCGGACTGTTTTGTTACTACACGAAAGTCGATGCAAAACTGGTCGAACTTATGCCATTAACGCACAAGTTCGCTAAATGAAGTCACGTTTGAATTTTTCGCAACGAACGTACCAGATCCACTCCATTGGATCCAAAACTCAAGTTTTGGGACGATTCGGACCGTTTCGTTACTGCATGAAAGTCGATGCAAAACTGGCCGAACTGGAGCCATTAACGCACAAGTTCGCTAAATGAAGTCACGTCTTAATTTTTCGCAACCAACGAACCCGATCCACTCCATTGGACCCAAAACTCATGTTTTGGGGCGTTTCGGACCGTTTCGTTACTGCACGAAAGTCGATGCAAAACTGGCCGAACTGGAGCCATTAACGCACAAGTTCGCTAAATGATGTCGCGTCTTAATTTTCCACAACCAACACACACGATCCACTCCGTTGGACCCAAAACTCATGTTTTGGGGCGTCTCAGACCGTTTCGTTACTGCACGAAAGTCGATGCAAAACTTGAGAAAGTAGCGCCATTAACGCACAAGTTCGCTAAATGAAGTTGCGTTGGCTTTTGGCTTTTTTCGCAACGAACGCATGTCATACACTCCATTGGACCCAAAACTCATGTTTTGATGCGATTCGGACCGTTGCGTTACACCACGAAAGTCGATGCAAAAGTGGCCGAACTGGTGCCATTAACGCACAAGTTCGCTAAATGAAGTTGTGTTGGCTTTTTTCGCAACGAACGCAACCGATCCACTCCATTGGATACAAAACTCATGTTTTGGGACGTTTCGAACCGTTTCGTTACTGCACGAAAGTCGATGCAAAACTAGCCGAACTGGAGCCATTAACGCACAAGTTCGCTAAATGAAGTCACGTCTTAATTTTTTGCAACCAACGAACCCGGTCCACTCCATTGGACCCACAACTCATGTTTTGGGGCGTTTCGGACCGTTTCGTTACTGCACGAATGTCGATGCAAAACTGGCCGAACTGGAGCCATTAACACACAAGTTCGCTAAATGAAGTCGCGTCTTAATTTTTCACAACCAACGCACCCGATCCACTCCGTTGGACCCTAAACTCATGTTTTGGGGCGTCTCGGACCGTTTCGTTACTGCACGAAAGTCGATGCAAAACTTGACGAACTAGCGCCATTAACGCACAAGTTCGCTAAATGAAGTTGCGTTGGCTTTTTTCGCAACGAACGCATGTCATCCACTCCATTGGACCCAAAACTCATGTTTTGGTGCGTTTTGGACCGTTGCGTTACAGCACGAAAGTCGATGCAAAAGTGGCTGAACTGGTGCCATTAACGCACAAGTTCGCTAAATGAAGTTGTGTTGGCTTTTTTCGCAACGAACGCACCCGATCCACTCCATGGGACCCAAAACTCATGTTTTGGGGCGTTTCGGACCGTTTCGTTGTTGCACGAAAGTCGATGCAAAACAGGCCGAACTAGCGCCATTAACGCCCAAGTTTGCTAAACAAAGTCGCGTCTGAATTTTTCGCAACGAACGCACCCGATCCACTCCATTGGACCCAAAACTCATGTTTTGGGGCGATTCGGACCATTTCGTTACTGCACGAAAGTCGATGCAAAACTGGCCGAACTGGTGCTATTAACGCCCAAGTTCGCTAAATGAAGTCACGTCTGAATTTTTCGCAACGAACGTACCCAATCCACTCCATTGGACCCAAAACTCATGTTTGGGGCCTCTCGGACCATTTCGTTACTCGATGCAAAACTGGCCTAACTGGTGCCATTAACGCACAAGTTCGCTAAACAAACTTTTGTCTGAATCTTTCGCAACGAATGCACCCGATCCACTCCATTGGACCCAAAACTCATGTTTTGGGGCGTCTCGGACCATTTCGTTACTGCACGAAAGTCGACGCAAAACTGGCCTAACAGGTGCCATTAACGCACAAGTTCGCTAAACAAAGTCGCGTTCGAATTTTTCGCAACGAACGCACCCGTTCCACTCTATTGGATCCAAAACTCATGTTTTGGGGCGTCTCGGACCGTTTCGTTACTGCACGAAAGTCGATGCAAAACTGGCCGAACTAGCGCCATTAACGCACAAGTTCGCTAAACAAACTTTTGTCTTAATTTTTCGCAACGAACGCACCCGATCCACTCCATTGGACCCAAAACTCATGTTTTGAGGCATTTCGGACCGTTTCGTTACTGCACGAAAGTCGATGCAAAACTGGCCAAACTCGTGCCATTAACGCACAAGTTCGCTAAATGAAGTCACGTCTGAATTTTTCACAACGAACGTACCCGATCCACTCTATTGGACCCAAAACTCATGTATTGGGGCGTTTCGGACCGTTTCGTTACTGCACGAAAGTCGATGCAAAACGGGCCGAACTAGAGGCATTAAAGCACAAGTTCGCTAAATGAAGTTGCGTCTTAATT
Source organism: Panicum hallii (assembly GCF_002211085.1). Classification (NCBI taxonomy): domain Eukaryota; kingdom Viridiplantae; phylum Streptophyta; class Magnoliopsida; order Poales; family Poaceae; genus Panicum; species Panicum hallii. The sequence goes on from NW_020356298.1 coordinate 63,942, forward strand.
TTCCACAAACAACGCACCCGATCCACGCCGTTGGACGCAAAACTCATGTTTTGGGTCGTCTCGGACCGTTTTGTTGCTGCACGAAAGTCGATGCAAAACTTGACGAACTAGATGATGAGGACATCCCTCCCAACGATACACCCATGCCTACTACGCAGCAAGGACCAGTGACAAGAGCTCGTGCACGAGAGCTAAATTATCAGGTAAACTCGTTCCTTGCTTTCCACAAACCATCATCCATGAATGGGGTACTACTAAATTCTTGTGATGCTTTTCTTATTCTTAGGAACATGGGACATGAACCAGATTGGAGGGAGAGCAAACACGACAAGAAAGCGAGTGTGGATGATCAGATCGGACCATACCAGTTCGGACCTCCAGGAAGGGTCAACTTCGGAAGGCCATAACTCTTAGCTCCGACTATTGTTTGAAGCACATGAGTACTTGTTGGAAAGCTGCTGAAGTCTACTTTCAGATGGATCCAACCTCAAGATGAAATTCCAAAGGAGTTAAGCAGAATCGCCAAAATGACGTTCAGTCTTCCAGTCTTGGGCTGATGCCCTTGTATCTAGTTCAGCCCACTAGGGGCCCATTCTAAGTTAGGGTTTACACCCCCCACGCCTCTTGGCTGCCCCCCCACCTATATAAACCACCACCAGCCACCATTTGACACTTGGGTTTTGTTTGGTTGTAAGTTAGCTGTTGCTACTTCCTTGTAAACGCGTGTGTCGATTAGACCACCCGATTTGCTCGATTCAGAACCCCAACTTCGTGTGTATCAGATTTATTCTTTGGGCAAGTTCTGTGTGCTGTTTGCTTGTCCACTTGTTCTTGCTTGTTCTTCGATTTGCTTGCAGGTTCAAGGATGTTCTTGGCACAGCAAGAACAACACAAATTGGAGGCGGTGTAACTGTCGCTAAGGCGCAGCGCAGCCCTTGTGGTGTTGTAGTCGGGCAGCACAACGTCGATCCTCCTCAAATCGAGTTATCCCCCACTCTCATCGAAAGATCGGGAGCAAACCCCAGCGGGTTCCATCATGTGGTAATCAGAGCAAGGTTTTTCTCGGTGAGAGATTCTACCAATCCCTTTACCTACAGTCCAGAAAACTACACAAAAATAGGCTAGATCTGAAAATCCCAACAACAAGTTTGAGGTTTTGCTGTTCTGCTTAGTTCTTTGCTTGTTGAGTTTTCAGTTGCATTGTTTGGGCTAGTTGCTGGTTCTTAGTGGTTCAATCCTTAGAGTTTTGAGTTCTGGTCACGTTTTAGTCACCACGAAATCCACCAGATCTATTCATATTTCCGCTGTCATTTCTGCCACCACGAATCCATCTTCCTAGATCTGAGCACTAGAAGAAAACAGTCCTATATCTTGTGTTACATGTCCGATTCAAATGTTTAAATACAATCTGGAAAGCTTATCTCGTGTTCTTTCCAACGGATCTAAATTTGCTCCCTAACTCCTTCTGAACGCGTCGCAATAGCACTTGAGATTCACGACCTGCTGTCTGAAAGTTGAGATGTTGGAACTAATTTCAAAGGAGTTGTGTGCAGCAATCTCTTTGTTTGGGTTGTTGGGTTTTCAAAAGAGTTTTAGCCCCTGAAAAAGAAAGAGCAAAAAAAAAGAAAGAGAAGAGAAGAGAAAAAAAAGTGAAGGGAATAGAGCTGTTATTTTCTTGCATTCCTTGCTGTCTTGGTGTGTGACAATATTTGTGTTCAGGCTCACATCTCTAGCTTAATTTGGCACTAGGACCAGCATAGGACCATCAATGAATGTCTATTCAACTTGCTTTGACTAATGTGGTTCTAGTTGTACCTTGATTTGTTTTGTTTGTAGCCACCTATAGCTCCACAAATCATCTACTACATCACGGGGTTGTGCTTGTGTAACCATTTGTGTTGTTCTTGCTGGCTGCCGACACCTCCTGCCTTGCTTGGTAAGAACATGTAAGAACTTGAATGGACAAGTGTGAGTGAACATATAGTGTGCCACCACCTATTTCCTTTAGTTGGTAGGCAACTTCTTGTGACTTTGTTTGCTGCAAGCTAACCATGGCAGGTGCAGGAGTGAGGATGAGGATGGTGGAGGTGATAAATGAAAAGATTGGGCAAATGGAGGCCGCACAGATTTCCAACAACACCAAGCTTGCAGGTTTGGAGACGACGGTTGCTCGCGTGGACAAGAGTCTCGCTGCTCTTCTAAGGCGCTTTGATGAGCTCCACGCGAAGACGAATGATCAGCGTAGAGGACGTGGCCAGGAGGATGAGGACGGCGCAGAAAATTCAGGTGCTGATTATGCTGCTGACACCGAAGTTGAGGATCGAGGCCAGCGACGTCTACGTCGTAACCGTCGAGGTATGGGTGGACAACGTCCACATGAGGTACATAACAATGACATTGCTTTCAGTAAGATAAAATTTAAGATACCCTCTTTTGATGGTAAATATGATCCGGATGCTTATCTTACTTGGGAGATGGCTGTTGAACAAAAGTTTACTTGTCATGATTTTCCTGAAAATGCATGTGTTAGGGCTGCAACTAGTGAATTCACTGATTTTGCTTCCGTTTGGTGGATAGAACATGGCAAGAAAAATCCTAACAACATGCCACAAACTTGGGATGCTTTGAAACGGATCATGAGGGCTAGATTTGTTCCATCTTACTATGCACGTGATCTTTTAAACCAGCTGCAGCAGTTAAAACAAGGTACTAAAAGTGTAGAAGAATACTATCAAGAGCTGCAAATGGGCATGCTACGCTGCAATTTAGAGGAGGATGTGGAACCTGCTATGGCTAGATTTTTGGGCGGGTTAAACCGGGAAATTCAGGACATCCTTGCTTATAAAGAGTACACTAACATAACCCGTTTGTTCCATCTTGCTTGCAAAGCTGAAAGGGAAGTGCAGGGACGACGTGCAAGTACCAGGACTAACATTTCTGCAGGGAGGAATTTTTCCACGCAGCCCCGCTCAAGCATTCCATCAACTGGACGTGCTGCTGCACCTTATTCATCGTCAGCTCGAACAGCAGCCCCACCTTCTAGCGACAAGCCTCGTGACAACCCTGCAAATTCAGCAGCAAAGACAACGCAAAAACCTGCTGCAACCACTTCATCGGTGGCATCCACAGGTAGAACAAGAGATGTTCAGTGCCACCGCTGCAAGGGATTTGGACATGTCATACGTGACTGCCCAAGCAAGCGTGTTTTGGTGGTCAAAAATGATGGTGAGTACTCATCTACTAGTGAACTTGATGAAGATATACTTGCATTGCTTGTGGCTGACCATGCAGGAAGTGAGGGCTGCTCGGAAGAACATATTAATGCAGCTGAAGCCGACCGCTATGAGAGCCTAATTGTGCAGCGTGTGCTGAGCGCACAAATGGAGAAAGCGGAGCAAATCAGCGGTACACATTGTTCCAAACAAAGTGTGTCATCAAAGAGCGTTCATGTCGAGTGATCATCGATGGAGATAGCTGCAACAACTTGGCCAGCAGCGACATGGTGGAGAAGCTTGCGCTAACCACCCAACCACACCCGCATCCATATTGCATTCAATGGCTGAATAACACCGGTAAGGCAAAGGTAACAAAACTTGTACGAATTAATCTTGCCATCGGATCCTACAAATATGTTGTTGAATGTGATGTTGTGCCAATGCAAGCATGTAGTATTCTGCTAGGAAGGCCATGGCAATTTGATAAAGATTCTATGCATCATGGTAGATCAAATTAGTATTCCTTCCAATACCATGATAAAAGGATTGTGTTGCATCCAATGTCTCCTGAAGCAATTTTAAAAGATGAACTTACTAGAGCTAGTAAAATGAAGAATCAGGAACAGGCTAAAAGTGAAAATCAGATTGTGGCAAATGAACTTGAGAAGCACAAAAAGAGAAGTGCCAAATCTGTTCATGATAACAGAAATGAGATCAGGCTGAAAGGGGCATGTTTCATTGCTACTAAATCTGATTTGGATGAGATTAATGCTACCACTGCTGTTTGCTATGCCTTGATTTGCAAACAAACCTTGTTTTCACTTCAGGACATACCTCTTTCCTTGCCCCCTGTTGTCACTAATCTTTTGCAGGAGTATGCGGATGTTTTTCCAAAGGAGGTGCCACCGGGGCTGCCACCAATTCGTGGGATTGAGCACCAGATTGACCTTATTCCTGGGGCCTCCTTGCCCAATCGTGCACCATACAGGACCAACCCTGAAGAAACTAAAGAAATTCAGCGCCAAGTGCAAGAATTTCTCGACAAAGGTTACGTGCGTGAGTCTCTGAGCCCCTGCGCTGTTCCTGTCCTTTTGGTTCCTAAGAAAGATGGATCTTGGCGCATGTGTGTAGATTGCCGAGCGATTAATAACATAACAATCAGATATCGTCATCCTATCCCTAGGCTAGATGATATGCTTGATGAATTGAGTGGCTCAATTGTGTTCTCGAAAATTGATTTGCGTAGTGGTTACCACCAGATTCGCATGAAATTAGCAGATGAATGGAAAACAGCGTTTAAAACTAAATTCGGTCTATATGAGTGGTTAGTCATGCCTTTTGGTCTCACTAATACACCCAGCACTTTCATGAGATTAATGAATGAAGTTTTACGAACTTTCATTGGCAGATTTGTTGTGGTATATTTGATGACATTCTGATCTATAGAAAAAACACTAGAAGACCATCTTGATCATTTGCGTGCTGTTTTGGATGCTCTCCGTGATGCACGTTTGTTTGGTAACCTTGAGAAGTGCACCTTTTGCACAGATCGAGTCTCTTTTCTTGGCTATGTTGTGACACCGCAGGGAATTCAAGTCGATCAAGCCAAGGTTGAAGCCATTCACAGCTGGCCGGTTCCCACAACGGTCACCCAAGTGCGAAGCTTTCTAGGACTTGCTGGATTTTATCGTCGCTTTGTGAAGGACTTTAGCACCATTGCAGCCCCGTTGCATGAACTCACTAAGAAGGGTACAACCTTCACTTGGGCTGCAGCTCAACAGGATGCTTTCAGCGTGCTCAAAGATAAGTTAACTCATGCACCCTTGCTCCAACTTCCAGATTTCAATAAAACATTTGAACTTGAATGTGATGCTAGTGGAATTGGGTTGGGTGGCGTGCTGCTGCAAGATGGTAAGCCTGTAGCATATTTCAGTGAGAAATTGAGTGGACCTAGCTTGAACTATTCTACTTACGATAAGGAATTGCTTGCTTTAGTTCGAACTTTGGAAACTTGGCAGCACTATTTGTGGCCCAAAGAGTTTGTTATACATTCTGATCATGAGTCCTTAAAACACATTCGAAGTCAAGCAAAACTGAATCGTAGGCATGCTAAATGGGTTGAATTCATTGAATCTTTCCCTTATGTCATCAAACACAAGAAAGGGAAGGAGAATATCATTGCTGATGCTTTGTCTAGGCGTTACACTATGTTGTCCCAACTTGATTGCAAAATTTTTAGCTCGGAAACGATTAAAGCACAATATGCTCATGATGATAATTTTAAGGATGTGTTGCTGAACTGTAAGGAGGGGAAAACTTGGAACAAATTTGTCCTAACTGATGGGTTTATTTTTAGAGCTAACAAGCTATGCATTCCGGCTAGCTCCGTGCGTTTGTTATTACTGCAGGAAGCACATGGAGGAGGGCTGATGGGACACTTTGGTGTGAAGAGACAGAAGATGTCCTTACTGATCATTTCTTTTGGCCCAAGATGCGGAGGACGTGGAGAGATTTGTTGCTCGCTGCACAACATGCCAAAAAGCTAAGTCACGCCTTAATCCTCATGGTTTGTACATGCCTCTACCTGTTCCTAATGCACCATGGGAGGATATTTTAATGGACTTTGTTTTAGGACTGTCTAGAATAAAGAATGGGAGGATAGTGTTTTTGTGGTTGTGGATAGATTTTCTAAGATGGCACATTTCATACCATGTCATAACACCGATAATGCTACTCATGTTGCTGATTTGTTCTTTCGTGAAATTGTTCGTTTGCATGGTGTGCCAAACACAATTGTTTCAGATCGTGATGCAAAATTTCTTAGTCATTTTTGGAGAACTTTGTGGGCTAAATTAGATACTAAGCTGCTATTTTCTACCTACATGTCATCCCCAAACTGATGGACAAA
>NW_020356299.1:0-69867 GCF_002211085.1 Panicum hallii
CACTAAGCACCGTGCCTGGCCCCTAAACCATGTTTCTAACAAAAACATCTTTAAGGCGCACAAACCACTCAAGCACACAGCACAGAGGGTCGGCTCCAGAATTAAGTTGCATAAAGACCATTAATCAAATTAATTACAAAGGACCAAGGTTTGTTATAGCGCAGCAACCTAGCACACTAACCAAAATGCAACCCAAAGGATATATATAAAGGATATAAAGGTGGCTAGGAAAATCCTTATAGGCATACAGAATTAAAATGCAGTATGAAATTGTATTTAAAAAGTGATAGGAGGTTCATGTTATACTTGCCTTCCTCGTACTCTCCCGGCTGCTGCTCGAACTGCTCGGAAGACGGCTGCTCCTGGTACTGGTCCAAAGGCTCCGCGTCTACTCACGATCATCAAGCATAGTCCACACATACACACATGCAAGCAAGCAAAATATAAGAAAACAGTACACCAACACAATGGAACAGCACATAAAACTAGCCTAAAACTAATCTACGCGTTGCAACGATCGCGTGCATATAAAGAACACCTAAAACGGAGCTAAAAACGTGAAAACTGCGCTTAAGACAGGATCCAGGGACCTAATTGTAAGAAAAATAGAGAAAACCAGGGCTTCTGGACAAAACTCGGGGACTAAAACGTAATTAAAGCTAGATCTAGGGGCTAGCACGAGAAAACTCAAGAGATGGACTGCGGGTTCAAATCCAGAGAAGCCAGGGGCCTAAAAGCATAAAACAGGACCTATCCGTAATTATCTTTGAACTTCGCCGGAGCGCGGGTTGATTCCCAGAAAACCCGAGGACTCTTTAGCAAAAAGAACAGCCCGAACCGGTATCTCTGTTCTGGGCCCTCGGATCTTGATCGTGCGGCTGGGATTAGATCCACTAAGCGAAGGGGTACGCGGACTCTCGACCGTCGGATCCAGATCCGACGCTCCCGTCTCTCTTTTCTCTCGGATCTAATGCAGCGCGCGCGGATCTAAGATGAGCGGCTCGGATTTAAAACGAGGGGCGAACCGGTACGGGCAACGCTCGGCCGCTGGATCGCGATCGAAGGGTCACGGTTCAATGAGGCTCCGATCTAATCTCGTCCGTGGATTTCAGATTGGACGGCCAGGAACAGAAGGGGCGCGCTGGCGGTGCTGCTCGCCGGAGCGCGGTCTCCGCGGCGGCGCCTCGCCGGTGACGACCAAACTTGGCCGTCCGGGCTTCGTTTGGCTCGGGATCAAGCCGTGGAGGAAGCTGGCGGTACGGTAATCCACCTAGGCTATCAACGTGGCGGATCGGGGCTCAGGTGGGCGATCCCCGCGGCGAGGGCGGCTCGGGGCGGCGCACACGCCGGTGTGTGTGCGTTCCAGGGCTAGGAGGGATTCCGGGCTTCGGCATCTAGTGTATACGATGCGGGGGAACGTGTAGTGCTCACCAGGGGCTGGGGTAGCCGGTGTTGTAGCCGAGGGTGGCCGGCGACGGGCTTCCGCGGCGGAGGGGATCGGTGCTCGCGGGGAGGGGTGCTGCCGGGACTCTCTAGCTCCGGGTCACCGTAGTCCGTCGCGTGGGAGTCCTGTGGAGGTGTAGCGGGGATCAGCGCGGCCAAAGCCCCAACGACGGCGAGCATTGGGGAGGCGTAGCAGATCACCGGCCGGTGACGTCGAGGCCTGATTCCGGTGATGCTGAGTCCAGAGCTCCAACGCACGGCTCGGTAAGCTAGCGGGATCAGCGCGGAGCTACTGCGGGTGACGTGGTGCTCTGGGGTGCAGCGAGGTGGACCTGCCGACGGTGAGGCCGAGGAGGTGGCGCGGAGGAGCGGGGGGAAGGGCAACGCTAGGGTTCTGGGTGGCGGCGGGGTTAGGGCACGGTGGGTGGGGGTCGCAGGGCCACTTAAGGGCGGACGTCGAGGCCTCGGCGTGCGGGCCCAGAAGGGAAAACGCCGGCGGATTCGGAGGCCGTTGAGCGCCGGAGGAAACAGAGGAGGAGAGAAAGAAGGGGAGGTGGAGGGGGCACTGACGCGTGGGTCCAGCTCGCCAGAGAGAGGGGGCGAGCGGGGGAGGGCGCTAGCTCGGGCTGAGGGGAGATGGGCCTCGAGCTTGGCCCACGCGGGAAGGAAGGGAGGGCCCGGGATGGAAAGGGGAGAGGGAAGTGGAGAGCTGGGCTGGGCTGGGCTGCTGTTGTGTTGGCTTCTTTTATCCTTTCTCTTTCTTTTCTACACTCAAACATCCAAACAAACTCATTTGAATTCAAATAAATTGAATTCAAACCATATAAACTCAACACAAGAAAAATAATGCTTCGGCATGAATGCACAAACAATTTAATCCTATGATAAATTTATTTTCTTACGTTATAAAATTACTTTAAATACGAGATAAATTAGAGAAAACCCTGGAAAATTTATTCGAGCCCAAATAAATTAATTAAAATTGAGGAAATTACCTTAGGGTGTTACAAACCTACCCCCCTTACAGGAATCTCGTCCCGAGATTCGGATAGGCTAGCTAGCAAAGAGATCGGGATATGTCCTCCTCAGCTCATCTTCTCGCTCCCAAGTAGCCTCATCCTCCGTGTGATGACTCCACTGAACTCGGCACATTTTGATCTTCTTGTTTCTAGTAACTCTCTCCGATATCTCCAGAATCTTCACCGGATGCTCAATATAGGTCAGGTCCTCCTGCACATCTAACCCTTCTATCGGTGCTTGCTCTTCTGGCACCCTCAAGCACTTCTTCAGCTGGACACGTGGAACACATCGTGCACTCCTGAGAGATTGAGTGGCAACTCCAGACGATATGCCACCTCACCTTTCCGTTCCAGCACCTTGAACGGACCAATGTATCGAGGAGCTAGCTTCCCTCGTACATTAAACCTGCGGATTCCTCTCATCGGCGAGACCTTCAGATATACATGATCACCCACTGCAAAGGTCAAATCTCGACGACGCACATCCGCATAGCTCTTCTGACGAGTCTGAGCGACCCTCAGGTTCTCTCGCACCTGCTGTACCAGCTGTTCGGCCTCCTCAACAATATCCGGGCCAAACACCTGCCTCTCACCAATCTGATCCCAACACAGCGGAGTCCTGCATTTTCGACCATACAGAGCCTCAAACGGGGACTTCTTCAGACTGGCCTGATAACTGTTGTTATACGAAAATTCTGCATACGGCAGGCATTTATCCCAGCTGGTACCATACTGAATAGCACAGGCTCGAAGCATATCCTCCAACACTTGGTTGGTTCTCTCTGTCTGCCCATCTGTCTGAGGATGATAAGCGGTACTGAAACGCAGTTTCGTATCCAACGAATCATGCAACTGCTCCCAGAACCGTGAAGTGAACTGAGATCCTCGATCAGATATGATCTTCTTCGGCACACCATGCAGATAGACGATCCTGGAGATGTACAACTCTGCGAGTCTAGCACTGGAGTAAGTAGTGTTCACCGGAATGAAGTGAGCAACCTTCGTCAACCGATCCACTACTACCCATATGGAGTTGTACCCTTTCTGAGTACGAGGCAAGCCAACAATGAAATCCATAGTGATTTCCTCCCATTTCCACTCTGGAATCTTCAACGGCTGCAATAACCCTGCTGGCCTCTGATGCTCTGCCTTGACACGCTGACAAGTGTCGCAGATAGCCACGTACTCCGCAACGGAACGCTTCATTCCAGACCACCAGAATCGTTCCTTCAGGTCGTAATACATCTTCGTGCTGCCAGGATGGATAGAATATGCTGTATCGTGGGCCTCACTCAAAATCAACTTCCTGAGGTCATTCACATCCGGCACACATATACGACCCTTGTACCACAAGGTACCCTGATCATCCTCTCTGAAATGAGGAGCCTTGCCAATCTTGAGCAACTCACGAATCTCCTGCAGCTTCTGATCTTCCTTCTGATGCTGCCTGATCTCAGCCTCTAGAGTGGGCTCTGCCTCGAATGATGTACCCGAGGTGTGATGCAAGAAACCCAGACTCAACTGCTCAAACTCCTCGCATAACTCCTGAGGCATCTGAAAAGCCACAGCCATGTTAACATAGCTCTTCCTGCTCAGAGCATCTGCTACAACATTGGCCTTGCCCGGATGATAGTGAATCTCCAGGTCGTAATCCTTGACCAACTCTAGCCATCTTCTCTGCCGCATATTCAGCTCACTCTGAGTGAAAATATACTTGAGGCTCTTGTGATCGGTGTAAATATCACACCTCTGCCCAAACAAGTAATGCCTCCATATCTTCAGAGTATGCACAACTGCGGCTAACTCTAGATCATGGGTAGGATAATTCAGCTCGTGCCGGCGCAACTGCCGCGAGGCATAAGCTATCACTCTGCCTTCCTGCATTAGAACGCAACCAAGACCATCCCTCGAAGCATCACAATACACGGTGAACCTCTTGCTCTGGTCTGGCAGAGTAAGGACTGGCGCCGTAGTCAACCTCTTCTTCAGCTCCTCGAAGGCACTCTGGCGCTCATCAGTCCAAGAGAAATCCACACCCTTCTCTAGCAAGGAAGTCAAAGGCTTCGCAATCTTGGAGAAATTCTCAATGAACCTCCGATAATAACCTGCTAAGCCTAGAAAAGAGCGAACTTCCTTCACCGTTTGCGGTACAACCCAGTCAAGCACATCCTTCACCTTCCTGGGGTCCACAGCAATACCTCCCTTGGAGATAACATGACCGAGGAATGGAACCTCGTCAATCCAGAACTCGCACTTGCTGAGCTTGGCATACAGCTTGTGCTCTCTGAGCCTCTGCAACACAAGCCTCAGATGTTTCTCATGCTCTGCTTCTGACTTGGAATATATCAGGATATCATCAATAAATATCACCACAAAGGTGTCCAGATAATCCATGAAAACCTTGTTCATCAGATGCATGAAGAAAGCCGGAGCATTGGTCAAGCCGAAGGACATGACCGTATACTCGTATAACCCATACTTGCAGGTGAATGCCGTCTTCTGAATATCCTCAGGACGAATCTTCAGCTGATGATAACCCGAACGCAGATCAATCTTCGAGAATACACAAGCACCCTGAAGCTGATCAAAAAGATCCTCAATACGGGGCAATGGATGCTTGTTCTTGATAGTGACTGCATTCAGATCCCGATAGTCGACGCACATCCTCTTCGCACCATCCTTCTTCTCTACAAGCAATACAGGAAAAGCCCAAGGAGAGAAACTGCGACGGATATAACCCTTAGCTAGCAACTCGTCGACAGTCTTCTTAACCTCCTCATGCTCGACAGGAGCCATACGATAGGGCCGCTTAGCAATAGGAGCTGTGCCAGGCAAGAGATCAATAGAAAACTCAATGTCGCGATCAGGCGGCATACCTGGCAAATCCTCCGGAAAGACATCCGGGAATTCAGACACCACGCGAATACCGTCCGTGGGTCTAGCCTCCATCTGATGAAGAAATCCAGAAGGCTCCGTAGCTCCAACAGTAACCTCCTGACCATCCGGTGCTGACAGAAGAACCGTCCTCTGAGCACAATCTATCCGGACTCCCCACTTAGCAAGAGTCTCCATCCCAAGGATCACATCAATGCCCTTGGAGTCAAGCACCATCAGATTCGCACTGAAATCTACCCCCCTTATGGCCACACTGACTCTGGGACAGAAGACATGACACCTCAACTGCCCTCCCGGTGAAGATACTAACATGCACCTCTTTAACGTGCTAGTAGGAATACCATGATGCTCAACAAAAGACTGGGTGATGAAAGAATGCGTAGCACCAGTATCAAAAAGCACTGTAGCAGGATGGGCATTAACCATGAACGTACCAATAACCACGTTGGGAGCCTCGGCCGCTGACTCGGCCGTCACGTGGTTCACCCTGCCCTGAGCTGGGGCCTTGGGCGGTGCTGCACGCCCCTGCTGTCCTGCCTGCGCCTTCCGAGGGCAGACGTTGGCGTAGTGCCCTGGCTCGCCGCAGTGGAAGCACACTCGAGGAAGTGCCGGAGCCTGCTGCCCAGGAGGAGGAGTGGGCGCTCCCTGCCTCTGAGCTGGTGGAGCCGGAGGCGCCGGAAGCCTCTGACCCTGTCCCGCCTGCTGCTGCTGCTGAGGACGAGGCGGAAACTGCTGCCGCTGCTGGTACTGCTGGGGCGGCCTCTGCTGCTGCTGCTGTGGATGCTGATAGCGGGGACGGGTGTTGCTGCCCGAAGAGGATGGAGCCATCTTCCTCTTCTTATCCTCAATCTCCCGGCGCTTCCGCTCGGTGTTGAGGGCCGCATCAACCAGCTGGTTGAAGTTGTCGAAGTGGTGGTTCAGCAGCGCATACTGGATGTGATCATCCAGTCCCTCCTTGAAGTACTCCTGCTTGTCGCTATCACGAGCGACGTCAGCAGGGGCGTAGCGGGCAAGCTGAAGGAAACGGTCACGGTACTCCGTCACCGTCATAGATCCCTGAAATAACGAACACAGATAACAAGGATGGAAATCGCTCAATTGGTTAGATTTTTACGAAAGAGATCAAGGATAGATCAAGCTCAAAAGAAATGGTAGGGAATTTCCGTTAAATTTTACCTGCTTAAGGGCACGGAACTCCTTCTGCTTCATCTTCATGATGCCCTCAGGAATGTGATGGTTCCTGAAACACTCACGGAACTGGTCCCACGTGAGAGCCTCACGATCCCGAGCTGGGTAGGACTCCCACCAGTCGAGAGCGGAGCCTCGCAGCTGCCCTGCTGCGTACAGAACTCGCTCCCGGTCGTCGCACTGCGCAACAACCAACTGGCGCTCCACCGAACGAAGCCAGTCATCCGCCTGGAGTGGGTCCGTGGCGTGAGAGAAGGTCGGAGGGTGACCCCTCAGGAAGTCCGCACGCCTGTCACGGGGCTGAGGCGGCGGAGGAGGCGGTGGCTGAGCATGGATCTGCTGCAGAGCCTGAACGGTGTTGTTCAGGGTCGCCATCATCTGCATCTGGAGCTGGAAGAACTGCTCCGGGGTCAGTGGTGGCGGCATCGGCAGCGGCTGACCAGTACCCGGGTTGTTCTGCTCCTGCTGGTCAGAACCGGAACCGGTGCGCCTGGTGTTCACCATCTGATTGCAACAAACGAAATTTATGAGAACGAGATATTGTGCAGCTGCGGAAATGAAACTTCGGGAGGATATGTCAGAAAGAAAGGAATATAGGTTTTACCCCCAACGTTCTAACGCAATTTTATTATTTAGTTCAAGTTGGGTTAGGTCGATTTGCATGAACACTTTTTTTAACTACTAGACTATGCAATCAACCAAAAATCCAAATCAAACATTTGCACAATAACAAACATTCAATATTCACAAATTAGTCGAGTTTTCCACACTACTCGACCAACACACTCGTTCTAGCGTATTTTTATCGGGACAATCTAAACCTATAACTTATAAGATTAGGCGACTCAGGCCCACGTCTACGGAAAACTCAAGCTACTTCTCAGAAAAGACGGGGGAGATGGCCAATCTAGGGCTTAAGACTCAAGGAATAGAAGCAAAAAGACGATGGCTGAAGATTTGCGCAGGCAAGCAAGCGAACAGAAGTCCTAAACTCGGCCAATTCTACCTAGGCTTCGTCCTACAGTCGACACGGCTCTGATACCAATCTGTCACACCCGATTTGTAAGAACATAAATCGAGCAATCATATATGCGCCAGGATCAAGTCACGCATATATACAACAGATTATCAAGATATCACAACACATGTCAGGAATAACATTAATATAAATCGTAAATAAATCGATAAATGAATTACTTTATTACAACCGAATCAAGAATCGGTTCATGAGTTGCGGAAGCGTAATAGGAATACATGAAGAGCTGGGCGCCACAGGGACGTCGACTGGGAGACAAACGCCTAGAAGTCGTCGAAGCCGCTGACGTAGCCCTCCACGTTGCCGGGCACTGAGCAGCAGTCGAAGATAACTGAAATAGAACAGAAGAGTAGAGAGACAAGTGTGAGTACAAACTAGTACTCAACAAGTATAACACGAGCATGAGGCTCTAAGGTTAGCTGACTCAACTGCATTAGCTTTTAATCTTGGCAAATTTTATTAAGGCTAATTACTACAAGTGGATGAGTTACCATAACCCGAATTGCATAAGAATTAATCAATATTAATTAAGAACTACTGAGAACCATCCAAACCAAAACCACCCGGGGAATCGCCCTCGTCAAAGGTTGATAACCCCACTAATCAGACGGAGGATCTGGGCCGCTCATGACTGTGAGCGCAGCTGATATATCAGTTTTACACTCTCGAGAGGTTGCACAACTTTACCCACAAGTCGTGAGCTACGCTAGTTGTTCATCACACTTCCTTAGGTGAGATGGCTAGCGAGCGCACTACGAGACCGTTACAAAGAATCACGTTGGTAAGGTGTAACCGCTAAGGATTCTGGATCAGCGACGATGGGGCCCACCTCCGGGGGTACAAGACACACAGCACAGACCAAGCCGGAGGAGCAGGGACCATTGAAGCTTACCACCCCTCTTGCCCACGCAGGTAAGTTACTCCCGAACCAAAATGACCTAATTAGTAAGTCAAGACCGTCCCATACCAGTCTTGTGGTTGCGCGGTTGTCCCAGGTTGTCGCTCTATGAACCGGTCCTTATGGAGAGTGGCCAACCAAGCACTAAGCACCGTGCCGGCCCCCTAAACCATGTTTCTACAAAACATCTTTTAAGGACGCACAAACCACTCAAGCACACAGCACAGAGGGTCGGCTCCAGATTTAAGTTGCATAAGACCATTAATCAAATTAATTAAAAAGGACCGAGATATGTTATAGCGCAGCAACCTAGCACATCTAACCAAAATGCAACCCATAGGATATATATAAAGGGTAATGAAGTGGCTAGGAAAAATCCTTATAGGCATACAAGATTAAAATGCAGTATGAAATTGTATTTAAAAGTGATAGGAGGTTCATGTTATACTTGCCTTCCTCGTACTCTCCCGGCTGCTGCTCGAACTGCTCGGAAGACGGCTGCTCCTGGTACTGGTCCAAAGGCTCCGCGTCTACTCACGATCATCAAACATAGCCCACACATACACACATGCATAGCAAGAACAAACTATAAGAAAACAGTACACCAATACAACAGAACAGCACATGAAACTAGCCTAGAACTAATCTACGCGTTACAACGATCGCGTGCATATAAAGAACACCTAAAACGGAGCTAAAACGTGAAAACTGCGCTTAAAACAGGATCCAGGGACCTAATTGTAAGAAAAACAGAGAAACCAGGGGCTTCTGGACAAAACTCGGGGACTAAAACGTAATTAAAGTCTAGATCTAGGGGCTAGCACGAGAAAACTCAAGAGATGGACTGCGGGTTCAAAATCCAGAGAAGCCAGGGGCCTAAAAGCATAAAACAGGACCTATCCGTAATTATCTTTGAACTTCGCCGGAGCGCGGGTTGATTCCCGGAAAACCCGAGGACTCTTTAGCAAAAAGAGCAGACCGAACCGGTATCTTCTGTTCTGGGCCCTCGGATCTTGATCGTGCGGCTGGGATTAGATCCACTAAGCGAAGGGGTACGCGTGACTCTCGACCGTCGGATCCAGATCCGACGCTCCCGTCTCTCTTTTCTCTCAGATCTAATGCAGCGCGCCGGATCTAAGATGAGCGGCTCGGATTTAAAACGAGGGGCGAACCGGTACGGGCAACGCTCGGCCGCTGGATCGCGATCGAAGGGTCACGGTTCAATGAGGCTCCGATCTAATCTCGTCCGTGGATTTCAGATTGGACGGCCAGGAACAGAAGGGGGCGCGGGCTGGCGGTGCTGCTCGCCGGAGCGCGGTCTCCGCGGCGGCGCCTCGCCGGTGACGACCAAACTTGGCCGTCCGGGCTTCGTTTGGCTCGGGATCAAGCCGTGGAGGAAGCTGGCGGTACGGGTAATCCACCTAGGCTATCAACGTGGCGGATCGGGGCTCGGGTGGGCGATCCCCGCGGCGAGGGCGGCTCGGGGCGGCGCACACACCGGTGTGCGTGCGTTCCAGGGCTAGGAGGGATTCCGGGCTTCGGCATCTAGTGTATACGATGCGGGGGAATGTGTAGTGCTCACCAGGGGCCTGGGGTAGCCGGTGTTGTAGCCGAGGGTGGCCGGCGACGGGCTTCCGCGGCGGAGGGGATCGGGTGCTCGCGGGGAGGGGTGCTGCCGGGACTCTCCTAGCTCCGGGTCACCGTAGTCCGTCGCGTGGGAGTCCTGTGGAGGTGTAGCGGGGATCAGCACGGCCAAAGACCCAACGACGGCGAGCAATTGGGGAGGCGTAGCAGATCACCGGCGGTGACGTCGAGGCCTGATTCCGGTGATGCTGAGGTCCAGAGCTCCAACGCACGGCTCGGTAAGCTAGCGGGGATCAGCGCGGAGCTACTGCGGGTGACGTGGTGCTCTGGGGTGCAGCGAGGTGACCTGCCGACGGTGAGGCTGAGGGGAGGTGGCGCGGAGGAGCGGGGGAAGGGCAACGCTAGGGTTCTGGGTGGCGGCGGGGTTAGGGCACGGTGGGTGGGGGTCGCAGGGCCACTTAAGGGCGGACGTCGAGGCCTCGGCGTGCGGGCCCAGAAGGGAAAACCGCCGGCGGATTCGGAGGCCGTTGAGCGCCGGAGGAAACAGAGGAAGGAGAGAAAGAAGGGGAGGTGGGAGGGGGCACTGACGCGTGGGTCCAGCTCGCCAGAGAGAGGGGGCGAGCGGGGGAGGGCGCTAGCTCGGGCTGAGGGGGAGATGGGCCTCGGGCTTGGCCCACGCGGGAAGGAAGGGAGGGCCCGGGATGGAAAGGGGAGAGGGAAGTGGAGAGCTGGGCTGGGCTGGGCTGCTGTTGTGTTGGCTTCTTTTATCCTTTCTCTTTCTTTTCTACACTCAAACATCCAAACAAACTCATTTGAATTCAAATAAATTTGAATTCAAACCATATAAACTCAACACAAGAAAAATAATGCTTCGGCATGAATGCACAAACAATTTAATCCTATGATAAATTTTATTTTCTTACGTTATAAAATTACTTTAAATACGAGATAAATTAGAGAAAACCTTGGAAAATTTATTCGAGCCCAAATAAATTAATTAAAATTTGAGGAAATTACCTTAGGGTGTTACATGCGCCTCCTGCCGTGGGCCGCCGCCCCGCCCGGGCCTGCGCCGCCTGGGCCCGCTCGCCGCCCCTGTGCGCCTGCTGCCGCGCCATCGCCTGGGCCGCGAGCCGACCGAGCCCGCGCCGAGCCGCCACCTGCCCGCGCGCTGCCCCAGCGCCGGCCGCCGCTCGCTCGCCGCTGCAGCAGCCGCGCCCGCACGTCAGTCCCTTGCCGTGCACGCTCCCGCGCGCCGCTCGCGAGCCGCCGCATCGCGCTTGCCTCTGCGTGCCCGTGGCCGCGCCGCGCCTGGCTCCCGCGCCTCCGCGCCCACGCGCCCGGCCGCCTGGAGCCGAGCCGCCTGCTGCTTGGTGGAGAAGAAGAAGGGAGGCAGGTGAAGTACCCCTGGACAGAGGCACCGCCCGTGAGAAAAAGGAGATGCTAGAAGAGGATAAGTGAGAGAGAGAAAGAACAGAGAAGGAGGAATTAAATTCTCCAAGGGCTTATACGCGATTTCAGAAAACTGCAGGGACTTGTTTGTAAAACAAAATTTCCCATTGATTTAAAAACCAAATGAAGAAATGCCCAAAATGAAAGTTGGAGAGTTTTTCAAACTCTACAACATTGCTTTAGGGCTCAAATTCAAAAACTCAAAACTTATATTTTTACACGTGAATCTTTGAACAAAAGTCAGATTTGAATTGTGTTTGTCCTAAAGAATGAAATTTTATAAAATTTAGGACCTAAATGCAAGCATTTATGACACGTCATGATGACGGGATAGACTCGTCATAATGATTGGATAGACATGTCATGATGACTTGCACTTTTACACTTTAGTCCTGAGTAATTTTGAAAGTTACTTTTGTAAATCAGAAACTTGCATAAAAGGACTTGTACTTTTATAAAATCACATAAATACCCTTATTTTTACCACTTTACCCAAAATTTTTGCATATCTCAACACGCGCATTTCCAATGCAAATTTTGAGTAAATATATATATTTTTACAAAACATAAAGTAAGAAAAACATAGTTGCAAAACCACCCTTTACTTATTTCAAAATTGCCTTAATCCAAATACATTTTGCAAAAACAACCCTAAGTTTTTTCTGTAATTACAAAAATACCCTTTTTACTTGCACTTTAAACTTTCAAAAATTTCACATAAACACACATAAACTTTATACAAACAAACACATATTTCACACTAACAAAATATATCTAGCATTACAAATACACGAACTGTCACACTAGGTCTCGATCCGGGAGGAATCATCAAGTGCTGGGCCAGTCGCCGCTGCGTCAGCCCCCGAGGCATCGGCCCCCGAAGGGTCGACGCCCACGGAGCTAGCCCCCGGGGCCGACACCACGCTACCCGACCTGCCGCCTCCCGAGCTCCAACAAGTCGAGGCCGGGCCGGTGGCGAGAAAGAGGTCGAGGCCCCTGGCGCTGCTCCAACAGATGGCGCAGGTGAGTGTCTGGCCGCCTCGGCTAGCTACCGGGATCCGCATGCGGTATGATGAGGACATTTGTGATTGCAGGTGCCCAGCAGCTAACCACTGAAAAAGCCGTGGGAACCTCCGGGGGACCCGATGAGCTGCTGCTGGCCGGATCAGGTAGTCAGGAAGCCGTCGCCACCGACCTGGCAGACGACCTGCTACTGACGGATGACAAAGTCGACAACCTCAAGAAGGCGCATGACTTTGCCCTAGTAAGACCTGAAACCATTTTCTGACAGAGGCTAAGTCGAGTTGCTAATCTGGCTTTTCCCTTTTTATGTAGAGTGTGATCGCCCGCTCCAGGAAGCAGGCGGAGGAATTGAAGACTCTTGCCCGCGACCGAAAGGAACTCGATGCCCTGAGGAAGCGCCTTGATGATGAGAAGACGGAGAATGTACATCTTGAGAGAGTCAACGCCGAGCTCCAGCAACAACTCGAGGCACAGAAGAAGGAGCTCGAGGCGCATAAGGAGCAGCTCAGGGAGCAAAAGAAGGCGCACCAAGGTAAACCGTTGCTTCCCTCGAGTATTTTGCTCTGTATGACTCACCCTGGGTTCTAAAATGCTTGCCACCACAGAGCTTAGGAGAAATTTAATCAGTAAAGAAGAGCTACTTACTGACGTGAAGAACCTGCTCTATCACCGTACAGATGACATCGAGAGGCTACAGAAGGTGATCGGCGACACTGAGCGACAGTTCATCGACAGCCTTCAGCGAATCAAGACGCTGGGCGAGGAACTTGAGAGCATCAGGGGGGCCGCCCGGGGGCTGGTGGACGTGGTGGACCCGCTAGAAGAAGGCGAAGCGAACCCCCGGCCCCTGCTAGAGCGTCTTCGTGAGGCCCCGAAGAAAGTGATGAAGTTCCTTTCCGAGGCACCTGTCACGTGCGTCAACAATGCCCTCGCAATCGTGAAGTCCTTCCTGCCGAGCGCGAAGCTGGAGATATTTGCTCAAGGCATGGCGGCGGACTGCACCGAGGAGCAATTCGACAGATACCTCCTAGAGGCCCAACCTGTATCAGAACACATAGTTCAAAGTGTAATGCAGGATTAGGGTACTGAAAACAAGTATTCACTTCCTTGTATATATGGCTTCTTTCGATGTCTCTACTTGTGTGTGTGCCTGTGCTGAATTGATATCCAGGCTCACAAGGCGTAAGTAGTAGACACTACCCTGGGTGCAACGACCATGAAGGTAGCCGTAGCTCCATGTAGGAGGATATCTAACAAGTTGTCCACAACCCGAACTCGTGGGTCTAAAACTATTAGAAAAGAACACGAGCGTCGTCGCATAATTGCCAGGTTTTAAGGCAAAACTACTCCGAGTGCATTGACTCTGGATGGGGTCAAGGTCACTCCTTATATGAGCATGCTCCGCAAGTTAAGTGGGATCTGGACGGACGGATCGGAGTTGTTGGGAGCAAATGCGGGCATCACCGCTGTTGTGCCGTGCTCTTGGCAGAACTGAGACTACTCTGGTACACAGGATGTAGTCGAGGTAGCTCTTTATATGAGCTTATCCAACAACCTGGGTATGAACCAGTCGAACGGATCGATTGTGTTGGGAAAACGCGACTGCTGTCGTGTGCGACCATCCAAGGTCGTGGCGAAAACTGATATGGAGCGGGTTTGATCGGGGCGGAGGGTTCCGTCGAGAGATGAAGCCGATAAGTTATGAATGTGGCCATAACCTTCGTATCACTCACGACAAGTAGTCGATTCACACAAATGTTTTTGTGTGACAACGGCCATCGTGTGCCTGTGAAGGAGAGTATAACCCGAACATTGTGGCATACAGCCTCCAAATTGTTTCGAGGAGAAGAGATCTTCCACGCCCCCGGGGATTGGGACATCACCGGGCTTTGTCTTATGGGTAGAACTTGCGCAGGTTCTGAATGTTCCAGGAATTCGGGATGTCATAGCCCTCGGGACATTGTAGTCGATATGACCCTGGTCGGGTGACCTGCTTGATGACGAACGGGCCCTCCCACCTTGAGTTGAGCTTGTGTAGGCCAGATTTGTCCTGAATACGACGCAAGACCAAATCACCAACACTGAATGACCGCTCCCTGATGTTGCGATCATGATATCGCCGAATCCCCTGCTGGTACCGAGCTAACTGAACAAGAGCGGTGCAGTGAGCTTCCTCCGTAGAATCGAGCTCTAACTGCCACGCCTCGTCCGCCTCGCCTTCATTATACATTTCAACCCTGGGAGACTTCCACATGATGTCGGCTGGTAAAATAGCCTCAGATCCGTATACGAGGAAGAAAGGCGTTTGCCCTGTGGCTTTGGATGGTTGGGTCCGAAGCCCCCAGACGACATGCGGCAACTCATGTACCCACTTGCCTCCCTTTTTGCTATTTTCATCATATAATCTCTTCTTGAGGCCATAATTATCAAGCCGTTTGCCCTTTCGACTTGTCCATTGGCCCTTGGGTGTGCGACTGAGACATATTTAACTTCGATGCAAGCATTCTCGCAGAACTCCTAGAACTAGTTCGCCGTGAAGTTTGATCCCAAGTCCGTGATGATGGTGTTGGGGAAGCCGAAACGATGCAAAATATCTGAAATGAAGTCGACGACCCGATCTGGCGTGAGCTTGGCTATCGGCTTGTACTCGATCCACTTAGTAAACTTGTTGATAGCCACCAAAACATGGGTGAAACCGCCTGGCGCCGTCGTGAAGGGCCCGATCATGTCAAGACTCCAACAGGCAAAAGCCCAGGATGGCGGTATGGTGATGAGGCTGTGAGTTGGAACATGCGTCTGTTTGCCAAAGAATTGACAATTTTTGCACCTGCGCACGAGATCCTCCGCGTCGGTTACTGCGATGGGACACCAGAAACCGGCCCTGTATGCTTTCCCCACCAGCGTTCTTGAAGCTGCGTGGTTACCACAGACGCCTTCGTGGATCTCCCGCAGTATGTCGTAACCATCTTCCTTTGTGACGCACTTCATGAGAACTCCTGACCGAGCGCCACGCCGATAGAGCTTGCCGTCGACCAGGATGAAGCCCTTGCTTCTTCATAAGACGCGTGCCGCCTCTGCGCTCTTGGAGTCGATTCCCGCTGGTAGCCGTTGATCTCGAATGAAGTCGATAAAAACCTCTCGCCAGTCCTCTTCCAGCACCATAACCTCTCGATCGGGTTGTTGGGGACCCGCGTCGATGGTTACCTGCGGAGAAGACTTGATGGATGGCTGCTTGAGCTCCTGAACGAAGACTCCCGGCGGGACCTGGGCGCATGTGGACCCCATTTTGGACAGGATATCCGCGCCGACATTGTGCTCCCGCAATATATGATGAACCTCCAGGCCGGAGAAGTTGCTTTCCAATTTGCGCACTTCCTGTACATAAGCATCCATTGTCTCCTTGTTGCAGTCCCATTCCTTGTTGACCTGTTGAACGACAAGAAGAGAGTCGCCATATACAAGTAGTCGCTTGATCCCTAGTGATATCGCCAAACGAAGCCCGTGAAGCAAAGCTTCATACTCGGCTTCATTGTTGGATACCGCCCACAGGATCTGAAGGACGTATTTCAACTGTTCACCTCGTGGAGAAATAAGTAGAACCCCGGCGCCGCCACCGTAGAGCTTGAGAGACCCATTGAAATACATGGTCCAGTGCTCTGGCTTGTCCACTGGGGTTGGGACTTGATTCTCCCTCCATTCAGCCATGAAGTTGACTAGAGCCTGTGACTTGATTGCAGTGCGTGGCTTGAAGTCGATTGACAAAGCCCCCAATTCCACTGCCCACTTGGATATGCGCCCCGTGGCATCTTGATTATGAAGAATATCCGCCAGCGGGAAGTTCGTGATCACAGTGATTTTGTACTCGTCGAAGTAATGGCGTAGCTTTCTTGATGTGATTAAGATTGCATACAAGAGCTTTTGAACAGCTGGGTACCGTACCTTGGATTCAGAGAGGACTTCGCTGACGAAGTAGACAGGCCTCTGCACTCCAAACGCATGGCCTTCTTCGCCTCGCTCGACTACAATAGCACTGCTGACAACATGAGTTGTTGCCGCGATGTAAAGTAGTAAATCCTCCCCTGGCAACGGGGCTGTAAGGATTGGGGGTAACTGCAGATGGTGTTTCAGATCCTGCAAGTCCCGCTCAGCCTCCTCTGTCCATTGGAACTTATCCTGGCATTTCAGGAGCTTGAAGAAGGGTAGTCCTCTCTCCCCGAGTCGGGAGATGAACCTGTTCAGGGCCGCCATACAACCTGTTAACTTCTGCACATCCTTGATTGTGGCCGGAGGCTCCATATCATTGATGGCCGTGATCTTTACAGGGTTGGCTTCAATGCCCCGGTTGCTGACGATGAACCCGAGCAATTTCCCTGAAGGTACTCCAAAGACGCACTTGGTGGGATTGAGTTTCCACCGAAATCTGCGCAGACTGCTGAATGTTTCCTCCAAATCTGCAATTAAGTCGCTTGATGCCCTGGTCTTGATGACGACATCGTCCACATAAGCCTCAACATTCCAGTGCAACTGATTCGCGAAACACATCTGGATTGCGCGCTGATAGGTTGCTCCTGCATTCTTCAACCCGAAGGACATTGTTTTGTAGGCGTAAGTCCCGTACGGGGTGATGAAAGCAGTCTTGATTTGGTCCTCCTCCTTGAGCGTGATCTGATGATAACCTGAGTAACAATCAAGAAAACAAAGAAGGACACAACCAGCAGTCGAATCAACAACTTGGTCAATGCGCGGCAGCCCAAAATGGTCTTTTGGGCAATGCTTGTTGAGATCAGTGTAGTCGACACACATTCTCAATTCATTATTCTTTTTCTTTACAAGAATGGGATTCTCTACCCACTCTGGATGGATTACTTCTCTAATGAATCCAGCCGTGAGAAGTTTAGCAATCTCCCGTTTAATGGCCTCACGCTTGTCGTGGGCAAACCTCCGCAGGCGTTGCTTCTTAGGCGTAGCCTTCGGGTGTACATTCAAAGAATGCTCGATCAACTCCCAGGGCACCCCTGGCATATCCGCTGGTTTCCATGCGAATATGTCTCGGTTAGCCCGAAGAAAGCTGACAAGCGTGAATTCCTATTTGTCACCTAAGCCGGCACCGATGATAGCGGTCTTAGATGAATCTCCCTCCTGAAGCTGGATCGACTTGAGGACCACATCATCAGTCGACTGGATGCTCAACTTGCTGGCCTTCTTGGAAGGTATCTCCAGCCCGGATTGAGAAAGCTGCTGCGCGGCCGCGAGTACTTCTCCCGAAGCATCTGGCACGCGAGTAGTCGAAGCGTATTGGATCGCCTCCTGATTACAATCGTATGACTTCTTCAGGTCGCCACGGAGGGTGAGTACCCCACTGAGTCCTGGCATCTTAAGAAGCAAATAGACGTAATGTGGCACTGCCATAAACTTGGCGAGTGCGGGTTGACCCAATATAGCATGGTAAGAAGACTTGAAGTTAGCCACCTCGAACTTGATGAACTCGGTACGATAATTCTCCCGCGTGCCAAAGGTGACTGGGAGGACCACCGTACCCAGCGGGTGTGCCGCGTTGCCTGGGACGATGCCGTAAAAGGGAGACTTGCTGGGAACCAGCATGTCCTTGAAGTCCAAGCCCATTTTCTTCAGAGTGCTGACGAAGATGAGATTGAGCCTACTCCCGCCATCAATGAGGACCTTGGTGAGCTTGACCTCTGCCACCACAGGATCCAGGACCAAGGGGAACTTACCGGGCTCTGAAAAGCTCGTCCACTGGTCATCATGGGAGAACAAGATGGGGACCTCCGACCAACAGAGTGGTCGTGGTACCGCCGGCTCGATGGACAAAATCTCCCGGAGAAGCAGCTTCTGGTCCCGCCTGGAACCAAAATCCTCGTCTCCCCCGAAGATGACGTTGACAACCTTCAAAGCGTCTTGAAACTTCAGGTTGCGTCGATGATCTTCTTGATCATCATCCTCGAGTTCTTTGTCAGCAGGCTTCTTGTTCTTCTTTCCGCCACCGGAGTTGCTGAACATCCTCCGAAGGTGGTAGCAGTCGATGGCGGCATGGTTGGCGCCCGGGTGCCACGATGACATCATCTGGCTTTCGTTTCCGGGGTGGACCCGGAAAATCCCGCTGGCCTTAGTTGTTGCGGTTGTCATTTGGACGCCTCAGATTGCTGTCCTGACGCCGCGGGAACCGCTCCCGCATCTTCTCCTCCTGTTGGGACCAATCGTGCATCATATCACGAAGGCCCGCAACAGTCTTTGGCCTGTTTTGCCCGAAATCCCTGTAGATGCCCGGGTCGGTGATGCCGTTGTAGAAGCAATCGATGATGTCGTCCTCCGAGATGTTCGTGATAGTAGCGCGGACGTCGAAGAAGCAACGCGTGTAGGACCGCAGGAGCTCATTACGTTCCTGCTTGCACTGGGCAAGATCGTGTCGAGTACCTGCACGGGCAATTGCTCCCTGGAAATTGTCAATGAAGACCTTCTTAAGTCGTTCCCAGGAGTCGATGGAGTTGCTGCCGAGGCTCTCCAGCCAAGTGAGCGGTGCAGGGTCCAAAGCCATCGGGAAGTAGATGACTTTGGTGATGTTTGAACCCCCTGCGACCTCAATGGCCGTGGAGTAGCAACGGAGCCACTGCTGAGGGGCTTGCTTGCCATCGTACTTGGTGATGCCGATCGGCTTGAAGCCCTCTGGGTACTCGTAGCTGCTGAAACGAGCAGAAAAAGTAGGGAATCGATCGCTACAGTCAGTACCTTCAGTCTCGACTTCTTCACGGACCTTGCACCTGGAGGAGATCACGGTCCGCGCGTCGCGACCTTCATTGATGTGCTGGCGTAGGTCCTCCGAAGGAAGTCGATGATTGGCCTGTCGCGGGTGACCCCCTTGCGGTGGCTGTTGCCTCCCGCCAGGGACCTGGCTCCCACGCGCGTTGTCGTTGCTGATTTGGTGTCGAGGATAGTCGCCAGCTGTTCGGCTGTGAGCCTGACTTCGACTCTCACCCACGCGCTCCTCCCTGATGGTGGGCGCCGGGTTGTGTTGATCCAGCTGGATCCAAGCCCTCTGTGCGTAGAGAAGTGCTTGACGTACCTCCGGATCGTGGCTGCGCTTGAGGATGGCCGTCACCCTGGCGATGTTGTTCACCGGAGTCCTGAAACCCCGTTCGCTTACGGCGGCGAACTCAGGGTCAAGCTCGCGATGCATAGATCGCCTACGCTCGTTGGCCCTCCTCCGCCGGATCGTGCGGGCCCTATTCCTGGCCCTCCGCGCCTCTTGATCGGCGTCGTTCTTGTCGCCAGCGTTAGCCGTGATCTCGTCTTCAGAGATCGCTTCAAAGTTGACGATGGGAAGATCCCCATCGTCCTCGCCTTCTTCGGCCATCAGCACCTGGCGGGAGGAAAGGTCATGAGAGCTTTCGTCGACTAGTTCAGTCGACCCCTCCGCCACAGCAGCCAATGGCCTGCCCTCTTGGAAGGTCAATGGCTCGAGGTGAGCCACAAGCCGACCCTCTGCCTCGAGTAGATCGGAGAGCATCATGCCCCTCCAATGCACAATGTGCTCCTTCGGCAAAGAGGTGATCACCAAATCACCGGGACTAGAACAACCCGAAACCCCCGACATGCGGTGGCTTCAGGCTTTCCGTCCTAGAGCAGCAAGTCCAGATCCTTCTCTAACATGGAGAGGGACCCAGACACGTTGGCCTCCTGAAGATCAGTGGCCGGTTCGCAAGAGCCGGGTTGAGATCGGCCATGCGGATCCCTAGATTGGAACAAGTCCAAACCGAGGGAAGTTGCCGCAATACCAGAAGAAGTCAAGCCCGGAGCAGACTCCATCTCGATCTGTGCTGCGGAAGTATGGAGCGGCAAGTTGTCGAGCTTGTTGATGAACTTGTCGAGGCCGCTGCGAGGATCCGCAGCGATGGTCTTTGGCCTCATGTCGACGAGGAATCGCCGAAAGTTGCCCGCACCATCTGCGAAATTGAAAGATGCCATCGAGCTCGCCGGTGGATCTTCAACGCGCTCCCCTACCTGGCGCGCCAGCTGTCGGTGTTTAACCGGCTGCCCACCATGGGACATACCCAAGGTGCTAAGTTTTGGGTTAAGGGATGCCGAGATCAGGAACTCGAAGGTGCAAGGAACACAAAGCTTAGACAGGTTCGGGCCGCAAGATGCGTAACACCCTACGTCCTGTATGATGGTTTGTATTGCCTTTGGTGTAGAATGACCTAATGATCCTCTGTTTTGAGAGGGGTCCCTGACCTCCCTTATATATCCGAGAGGCCAAGGTTACAAAGATACTAACCAACACCAGCTGAGGAATCGTACCAGGACATATCTCGAGTAGATTCCCCCTGTATCGGTTAGCCTTATCTCCTATTTAAACGGAATAAATAAGAGATAAACAAGATGAATAAGAAATAAAGCGGACTTAATCTCTTAGACCTCCTTAAACTACGTTACGTACCCAGCCCGGTGGCCCCGGATCTGACAGTCCGGTTTTTGAAACCGGACGGTCCGCGATCTCGCAGAAAAGACTGTAACGGCTAGTTTTTTATGGGATGTCTATATATACCCAATGCCCAGCCTTTGGGTCTCTCTTTTGGCCATTTGGACTGCATTCTTGACCCTCTAGTGCTAAGACATCGCTCTCTCACACACTTGCTAAGGATTTGCATTTTTGAGAGTGAGAGTGCTTCCTAGTGCATTGCATCAAGAGTTTGAGCTTTGTGGCACTAGGGAATCTTCAAGTAAGGATCATTGGCTTGTTACTCTTGGGAGTTGCCGCTCCCTAGACGGCTTGGAGAAGGTGATTTCGTGGAGCTTCTTGAAGGAGATTGTTGAGAAGCCCCGATTTCGGTTGTGAGAGGTTTTGTGCTCACCTTACCGGAGTGGTGAAGAGCAACTCTAGTGAAATCGAGGTGTGGAGCGGTTCCTTGTTTCTAGCCGGCTCAAGATCAAGAGGTTCTTGATAAGAGGAGCGGTTGTTTCTTGGAATCCACCTCAACGTGGATTAGGGGTGACTGGCAAGTCATCGACACCACGGGATAAATTTGTGTGTCAAGCTTGGTTATCTCTCTTGCTCACTTTAACCGTTGTTTTATATTGAGCAATTTACTTTACTAGAGCTTGAATTGTATCTTGTCACCCTAGGTTGCAAACCTCTCTAGAGATAGTAGTAGCATGACATAGGACTCTCTTTTGATACTAATTAAATTTCTCTAGTGTTAAACCGCCTATTCACCCCCCCCTCTAGTCGGTGTTCTTGATCCCACACTGGCTACCTCAACAACTGTGGCAGAACCGCTCGAATAATTCCAGCTCAAGTGCGCTATTGATCGCCGTACAACTGCAATCAGCCCAACGCACTTCAAATGGAACAATCCTTTGGTCTGTCGGGTCTCTGCCCGATGCAACCACGGTTCAGCAGGATCGAAGCAGGTTTACCTCGCACGAAGGCGAGTTCACATCACAGAATAGCTCATCAACTTTTAATTTACAGCCGTACATATATTATTACAAACTGAGTTCAAAGATAAGTAAACTTTTACAAACCATGTTCAGCTGACAAGCATAACAGCTTGTCCAAACTCACAGCGGAAGAAAAAGTTTTTACGCGACTACACACGTCGCGAAGGCGAACACCAAGCTTAGCCCAGGGCCTGGTGTCACTCCGGAGGGTCAGTGTCGGCCGGGGACGGGTCCCACTCCACGGACCAGCCAAAAGGAACGGACGTTGGCCACACAAGGTTGTCCGTGGGAGTTTCGTAGGTCACACCTGAAACAGATATTGGCAAGGCTGAGTATTCTAATACTCAGCAAGGTTTACCCAGGTTTGGGTATACTTTAGCCCATAACTAGACTCATGCAGGTATTATAGAGGCTCTGGGTTGATTTTAGCGGAAAAGCAACTAAGAGTAAAATTTACTTTCAAGTTTTAGCTTTCAAATTTTATCTTGATTAGCCATTCTAGGTTAGCACCTATACTAAAAAAGCATGATAGATTTTATCATCCATCAAGATTATCTCATCATCAATTACACTTTTTACTCAATGTGGTAAAAGGGATAAGCAATCTCAATCTTCGTGAGAGGCGGACGATTCGAATCGAATTTAACCTTGCAAGGTAAACCTAACACACACGCTTGGAAGATCCAACGATCGTTCCGAAGCAACCGTTTGCCTTCATTCCGGGTCGTGGATCAGGTCCACCACAAGCGACTGTAGGACCGTACGCACACCCAATGTGTGCAGGACATACGTCTGTAGCGCGACTACAAAACCCGTATTCCTGTCTGCCTTGCAGAACGTACTCCCACACGTCGGTGCGTGTGAACATAACATAAAATCGAGTGGTGGGAGGTATGCCCACTTGCCGGGCCGATTGGCTACTAGGCTTACCGCTTACCATATTTCGTGGCATGTGGCTAGTACTTTCAAAAACTTAGCCACCACTACCACACATTTCGACCTTAAAGCTTTTACCAAAACAGACAGGGTAAACTTCCAGGTCATGATACAACACATGACCCTGTCCGTCATCCTTATAGTGGTTGCAGGAATGTAAACATGCAACTCCTATATCGCGCGAGTGACAGGAAATCACTCGACTTCTACCGGTCCTATTAGCGGAGCAACTATCCGATAAGGACTCAGGAGCATTACATTGGATTCCTAGGATTCATGCATCTAGGGTTTCACTTCAATTTCTAGACTTAATGCAAGATATAATATAGATAGACATAGATTGCAGTGTAAATAAAGTAGTGGAATATGTCCGGGGCTTGCCTTCTGGAGTGGGGGTGGGGGCAGGAGTGTCAGAGGTTTCCGAACTCGGGTTCGGAGCTTCAGTTAGTTCCTCGACGACTTGCGCTGGAACAATATTATCTCTGAGTGTGACTTCAACCGAAAGATGGTTCAGGTCACCTTGGGAAACGATCTCTAGATTGAGCTTTCTCATTTCCCAACAGAGAGTCTCGTTGAATGCTTCAACGGATAGGCAAGAACAATGCGCTTTGCGACTAAGGGCATCTGCAACGACATTGGCCTTGCCTGGATGATAATGCACTTCCAAATCATAATCTTTGATAAGTTCTAGCCAGCGTCTTTGCCTCATATTCAAATCTGCCTGGGTAAAGATATACTTGAGGCTTTTATGATCAGTATAAATATGACATTTCGTACCCATCAAATGGTGTCTCCAGATCTTTAGGGCATGAATAACAGCTGCAAGTTCGAGATCATGAGTAGGATAATTTTGTTCATGAACTCTGAGTGCCCGTGATGCATATGCAATTACTCGGTGGTTTTGCATAAGAACACAACCGAGTCCAGTTCCAGATGCATCGCAATAGATGTCAAAGGGTTGCGACACATCGGGTTGAGCCAAGACTGGAGCAGTCGTAAGATGGTCTCTGAGAATATGAAATGCATCTTCGCATTTTTGATCCCAGGAGAATTTCACACCTTTCTTTAGTAGTTCGGTCATAGGTTTGGCTATTCTGGAAAAGTCAGGAATAAAACGACGATAATAGCCAGCTAGACCGAGAAAACTACGAATCTGATGGATGGAGGTCAGAGGTTTCCAATCCATCACTTCTTGTACTTTACTAGGATCGACGGATATTCCATCACCAGAAATGGTATGGCCCAAGAATTTGACTGTATCTAGCCAAAATTCACATTTAGAGAATTTGGCATACAGATGGTGGTCTCTTAATCGTTGAAGAATGACATGAAGATGCTTGGCATGATCTTCTGGAGTTTTAGAATAGATCAAGATGTCATCAATAAAGACCACAACAAACTTGTCGAGTTCTTGCATGAAAATGGAATTCATGAGGTACATGAAATAAGCTGGAGCATTAATGAGACCAAACGACATGACAAGATACTCGTATAGACCATACCGAGTGGAGAAGGCTGTTTTTGGAATATCACTGTGCCAAATCTTAATTTGGTGGTAGCCGGAACGAAGATCTATTTTAGAAAACACCTTGGCTCCGGCTAACTGATCAAAGAGGATATCAATGCGGGGTAGAGGATACTTATTTTTGATGGTCACCGCATTGAGAGGACGGTAATCGACACACAGCCTTAAGCTATTGTCTTTCTTTTTCACAAAAAGGGCTAGACAACCCTAGGGTGATGCACTTGGATGAATGAAGCCTTTGTCTAAGAGATCTTGGAGTTGGATTTTTAACTCGGCCAATTCATTCGGGGGCATTCGGTAAGGTCTCTTAGAGATAGGGGCTGTACCAGGTTGGAGTTCTATGATGAACTCGATATCCCTGTCCGGGGCATTCCAGGTAAGTCATCTGGAAAAACATCTGGATATTCACAGACGACTGGAATATCCTCAAGTTTGACCTTAGATGCAGCATAGGTGCAAGAGTTAAAGGACTTTGGTTGTGGGAGATAAAGAATGGTAGGTTCATTCTCCGGTGAACCCATTTCCACAGTGCGAGAAGAGATATCTAAGGACACATGGTGCTGCGCCATCTAGTTCATTCCCAAGAGAACATCGATTCCCTTCAGATCTAACAGGAGTAAGTCGGTTTTTATCACCTGACTACCCAAGAGAAGTGGTACTTTCATACAGATTTGATTTGATAAAGTTTTCCCACCAGGAGTGATTATCCTATAATCTTCTTTAGTAGGATGCATATCCAAACCTACTTTACTTCCACATTCTTTACTGATAAAACTATGGGTGGCACCAGAATCAAATAGAACAATAACGGGGTAATGGTTGATAGAAAATATACCCGTCATTATCGGTGCCCCTTCAGGGAGTTCGGAGAGTGTGGTGAGGTTCACCCTCCCTTGACGGACCTGTACCACTTGCCTCTTACCCTTGCCCTTGTAGTTTGGATTAGATGTTTGCCCTTGGAATGATTTCCTAGGTTGAGGGCAATCCTTAATGAAGTGGGATGGGCTTCCGCAATTGAAACAACGATAATTGTTGTTTCCTGGAGCAGCTGGCGGAAAGCTCGGCCGCAGACCTTGTTGGGGTTGTTGCTGATTTTGTGGCAGTGGTGGTCGGTTGAATTGTTCTTGTTGGGGAGGTCGAGCTACCCATCTGCCGGGTAAATTGCTTCGAGGCGGAGCTCGAGGGGCGTTGCTCGGGACCAACCGATACCGTGGCGGCTGTGAAGTTGCAGGCCCTGTGGGTGCTTTCCGTTTCTTTTCCGCTCTGTGGGCGGCAATGCAATCCTCTTGAGTAATGGCCATGTTGACCAACTCATTGAAATTGTCGGCCTTCGCTAAATTCAGCCATTCTTTAAGCTTGGTGTTTAGGCCACGACGAAAGCGATCACATTTGCGGGCATCAGTGTCCGCATGTGATCCCGCATACTGGCACAAGTGATTGAAAACTTGCGCATACTGCGTAACCGTGCGGTTACCCTGGGTCAAGCTCAAAAATTCATTGAGCTTCCGCTCAATGAGTCCTGCTGGCATGTGGTGTGCTCGGAACGCAGTCCGAAACTCGTCCCAGGTGACGACGTGATCGGCAGGTTGCATAGCATGGAACTGGTCCCACCAAAGACGAGCAGTGCCCCGGAGTTGCTGGGCTGCAAAGAGTACCTTATTCTCATCTGTACATGGGGCTGGTAATAAGGCGAACTTGGATTCGATAGTTCGAAGCCAAGCATCTGCGTCCAAAGGTTCATCGGCCTTATGGAATAATGGCGGTTGAGTGCTGAGGAAGTCCTGGTAACTGGCCGATAGAAGTTCACCTCGGCCTCGAGGTTGCTGCTGGAAGTGGCCCATCTGAGCTTGCACAAGTTGATTTAGAAGCTCGGTTTGCCGGGCCATAACCTCGGCCAAGTTTGGAGGTGGCGGTGGTGGTTGTTGAGAACTACCAGGTTCTCCTGCCCGGAATCCTTCCGGGGTTCCACGAGTAGCTCCGACCATCTGAAATAAAGGAGACATCCATTATCAACCATATTCTTGCTCCAATTTCAGATAATATGCAATTATCAAACAGAATTGTAACGCATATGTTCCATTCAATCCACTTATAACAGATGCACAGATACTGAACAGGATAACCGAAACTCAGGATTTAGATTACCATACAGATATGAATATCCTTACATCTTATGTCGACACACTCAAACTATCACAACCTCTGCCTATGCCACACATACAACAAGTGGCTTTATAACTAGGTAAACTACACACCTCCTAGGTTACATCCAGTACAGCGAGGAGAGCGATAGGCTAAAAGTCGTCGAGGTTTCCCACTGATGATACTCTTCCGGAAGAAGAGTGATTGGATTGGGGATTTGGGGCAGGATCACCGTGTTCGGAGTCAAGACCCGATTCTCCTTCTATTTCTTCTGACTCTTCTTCTTCTTCTTCCTCACTCTCACTTTCTTCTGCGGCCTGCTCATGGAGGTCGTTGATATGGTTGACGGCATCATCAAGCTCAATGGTAAGATCTTGAACCTGATCCTGGAGGAACTCAATAATGGTATTGCGCTGGGCAATAACTGTCTCCCTCTCATGGATTTAGTTTTCTTGGTTGTTGATGATCACATCACGCTGGGCCAACAGGTCAACTTGGGCATTTGTGACAGTGTGAAGCTCATTTAGCTCATCAAGCTGCTGGGTGATAGTTCCATGGTGAGCTTGAGCTAAGTTAGACAACTGGTTCATGCTCCGACGTTGCAGCAGCTGATATTGATGCTGCATGTTCATGAACCGGATTAGAGCTTGCAGTGTCTCAAGAGACAGATCTCCCAATAGATGACTGCAGTAGGAGATCCTGAAGGTCCACTCGGAGTCACGAGGGTCTGTGGTTGGAAATAAACCAAACGGATAGGCAGCCACTTCTTCAGGGTGCTTGTCACAGAAAATGTGAATAGCTTCAAGTGCTGCAGACTCAAAGGTATCCACAAGGCGGTGGCCAACCATGCAAATTGTGACAGGTTGCCACAAGTAGCGAGAAGGATGCTGCGGAATGGTCATCTTCACCCTACACCAAGGAACGCCTGCTTCAACAAACTCATATCCATCATAGAGTGGGGGTGCATCATAACCAAAAATCTGAAGTGACTCCCACAAGAGACGGGGAAAACCCTCCCAATGCAAAGCATTGGTATGAGCGTGTCCTTGATGATCCCAACGCATATTTGGAGTCTCAGTCATCTGAAGCAAGATTTCAAATGGTGAGATACAGAAATACAGCAACACAGAACAGGAGCCCAAAGGATTGATGACACAATTGCATTGAATGGCTGAAATGCAATTATCCTACAGAAGGCTCACAAGATAACTATACTTGGGATAACCAATTCTGATAATAGCAAAGACTGGACATCAGATAAACAACTAAGATTCTATAGGATACCCAACCTAAAACTATCATTAGAACTCCATTAACCCATTCCTAAGGCAAACAACATATCCTTTATTTATGAAAATCCTTTTTTTAACAGATTATGCATGTACGCACTACTCGTCCTCACAACCAAAACAACTGCCGAGTATCCTCGGACTTACGTGGTTAATTCCGGTGGCATATTCATACGTCTCTCACTATATATACTAATCGATAAATCCTACGCATCCAATTAGCGTAAGCGTGGTCAGTGTACCTGCAGAAAAATACACAGATATATATATATTTCATGAACCTTTCATGGCAGCACGACATGAAAGCATCCCCAAACATTACTGTTCACTATAGAAACAGCATCTGTACAATTACCGCTGTACAGACAACGTTAACATATGTCATCGAAACAACGTATTCACGGGGGGTACCGCAAAATGCGGGGGTATGAACAGCGATCGCCATACCCTGCGCCGAACCATGTACTCCCAATATAATCAACCTAAGTTGGTATATTGGCAGCATCTCAAGTAGGCCACTGCTTGAGAAATAGCGTTCGGTTCGCATCACCGACGGGAAGGCCAAGCTCCCTCAGTTGGCTGAGGACCCTTACCTTCTTACCTCCGTTCGTAGATGTCGTTACAGGAAATAAAATTGGATTATGCAGGAATTTAAGTTTTGGCGGAAAGTAGTGCTGCAAGTCAGAACTATCTATACATATATAGATACTAATAGCCACCTGATACTTTCCCATATAAACCCCTAGGGCTTTACGTTCTAATCACCAACCTTAACGGATCCAGCGTGCTTTGTAAATTCATTTGTTGGCAAACTTTTATCCAGAAAACACTTTTTAAGAGCTTCTCTGGATGTAAAAATAAACCTATAGCTCTGATACCAGCTGTGGCAGAACCGCTCGAATTATTCCGGCTCAAGTGCGCTATTGATCGCCGTACAACTGCAATCAGCCCAACGCACTTCAAACGGAACAATCCTTTGGTCTGTCGGGTCTCCGCCCGATGCAACCACGGTTCAGCAGGATCGAAGCAGGTTTACCTCGCAGGAAGGCGAGTTCACATCACAGAATAGCTCATCAACTTTTAATTTACAGCCGTACATACATTATTACAAACCGAGTTCAAAGATAAGTAAACTTTTACAAACCATGTTCAGCTGACAAGCATAACAGCTTGTCCAAACTCACAGCGGAAGAAAAAGTTTTTACGCGACTACACACGTCGCGAAGGCGAACACCAAGCTTAGCCCAGGGCCTGGTGTCACTCCGGAGGGTCAGTGCCGGCCGGGGACGTGTCCCACTCCACGGACCAGCCAAAAGGAACGGACGTTGGCCACACAAGGTTGTCCGTGGGAGTTTCGTAGGTCACACCTGAAACAGATATTGGCAAGGCTGAGTATTCTAATACTCAGCAAGGCTTACCCGGGTTTGGGTATACTTTAGCCCATAACTAGACTCATGCAGGTATTATAGAGGCTCTGGGTTGATTTTAGCGGAAAAGCAACTAAGAGTAAAATTTACTTTCAAGTTTTAGCTTTCAGATTTTATCTTGATTAGCCATTCTAGGTTAGCACCTATACTAAACAAGCATGATAGATATTATCATCCATCAAGATTATCTCATCATCAATTACACTTTTTACTCAATGTGGTAAAAGGGATAAGCAATCTCAATCTTCGTAAGAGGCGGACGATTCGAATCGAATTTAACCTTGCAAGGTAAACCTAACACACACGCTTGGAAGATCCAATGATCGTTCCGAAGCAACCGTTTGCCTTTCATTCTGGGTCGTGGATCAGGTCCACCACAAGCGACTGTAGGACCGTACGCACACCCAATGTGTGCAGGACATACGTCTGTAGCGCGACTACAAAACCCGTATTCCTGTCTGCCTTGCAGAACGTACTCCCACACGTCGGTGCGTGTGAACATAACATAAAATCGAGTGGTGGGAGGTATGTCCACTTGCCGGGCCGATTGGCTACTAGGCTTACCGCTTACCATATTTCGTGGCATGTGGCTAGTACTTTCAAAAACTTAGCCACCACTACCACACATTTCGACCTTAAAGCTTTTACCAAAACAGACAGGGTAAACTTCCAGGTCATGATACAACACATGACCCTGTCCGTCATCCTTATAGTGGTTGCAGGAATGTAAACATGCAACTCCTATATCGCGCGAGTGACAGGAAATCACTCGACTTCTACCGGTCCTATTAGCGGAGCAACTATCCGATAAGGACTCGGGAGCATTACATTGGATTCCTAGGATTCATGCATCTAGGGTTTCACTTCAATTTCTAGACTTAATGCAAGATATAATATAGATAGACATAGATTGCAGTGTAAATAAAGTAGTGGGATATGTCCGGGGCTTGCCTTCTGGAGTGGGGGTGGGGGCAGGAGTGTCAGAGGTTTCCGAACTCGGGTTCGGAGCTTCAGTTAGTTCCTCGATGACTTGCGCTGGATCTTCTGAAAAGCCTTGGTCTTGTCCTAAGACCAATTCGTAGTCCCCGTCGTCGAGCGTCGTTGATTCTATATGAGATGCAATAAATTAAATAAGGTGAAATTTAAATCTAAGATTTCACATTTCAAATATTGTAACTCATCCAATTAACACACAAGAATTCACAAAATAAAGAGGTTTAGGTTTGAAACACTATTTATAAAGGAATCACAAAGATATGGTGGAGTTTATTGCAAATAAGAACTAAAACATTTAAATTAAATTTAAAAAAAATGAACCAAAATTTAAATTCAAAACTTTTAAATAAAAGATTATAGGTTTTAGAAATTTGATTATATATTAAATATTATAAAATATCACATTAGAGAATGGCAATAGATTTCAATTAGGAAAGGTTATACATTGGGTTTAGTTAGCATTTTAAATTTGAAAGTTCAAAATAAAAGAAGTTAAGTTAAAATCAAATTTGAGTTTGAAACTTTGCACAAAGTTACCTAAAGCTTATAGAACATTCATGCCAACTTCATAAGCAACAAGGCATGAAAAATCAAAGTTTAAGCATAAACTACTCCTTAATCTTAGGTTTAAAATAAAGATAAAAGTATTTTGTTTCGGACTAAACTCCATTAACAAAAGTTATAGAGTTTGAGATCTAGTTTCTAACAAAACTAGTTTTGCTATTTTTGGATTTTTCTGTGAATTGTTACGAATTTTGTAAGGCAGAAAACACACACACATGAAATAACAGATGCATCAAGGGGGGGGGGGGGTCTCGGCAAAATGCATCCGGGCCCTCAGACCAAGTTCCTTATTTGCAAAAGAGCCCTTGCCGAGCCCGACGCCGGCCGGCCTCTCAGCCCCGACGTGTTCTCACCGACGGCGAGGTCGCCGGCAAGGAAGAGCTGCCCAGGCACGATCTACAGAGCCCAAGGAAAAGATTGGGAGGGGCGGTGCTCGACGAATAGCTACGGGACACGGTCGACGACGGTGAGGCACGGCGGCCGTGGCGGCGCAACACCGTTCCCGGCGAACGGCCGGCGAACACGGGAATACAACGCGCGCATGAGCATCACTGGGACGTGGGAGATGATTTCCGTACGTGGCTCGGCCGGAGAGGTGGCGATGCAGGCTGTCGACGGTGAGGTCGATCACGGCGGCGCCAATGGAGGGGCGGCACAGGGTGGAGCAAATCCGGCGAGGGGGAGGGCCGGGGCTGGTCTGGATCAAGATGTGGGGCAAGGGGAGGAGGTGGGGAAGCTCTGGGTCAGCGGGATTTGGGCGGGGTGAAGCGATTGCGGTGTACGCCGGTGAGGGGTGCGGGCGGCTCCGGTGATGCAAGGAAGAAGAGAGGGGAAAAGCAGCCGAGGGCAGGGGTTTGGCATGCGAATAAGCGAGGGAAACAAAGCGACTTAGAGTTGCTGGTACTACTGAGTAGAAGAGAGGGAGAGATAAGACGAGCCCGTGGGAAATTGCGGCGGCGGCAGGAACTCCGGCGTGCGGTGCTGGCGGCCAGTGGAGGACGTGGCGCTCGGGTGGAACACCAGCAGAAGAGGCTAGAGCGGTGAGAGGATGGGGAAGCAACGCGTGGCAAGGGAAGCACAGGAGGTGGCCGGCGGCGGCCAGAATCAAAGTACTGCGCCGGCGGCAGGGGAAACCAGAAACAGAGCAGAGGAGGCAGTGGCGCCAGGAGGAAGAAGGGGGAGGAACTGAGCTGAGGACTGATTTGCAATTTCAGAGAAAAGCAGGGTCCTCACTGAAAAGGACTTGCAACTTTTAAACCAGTGCTCAAATGAAGATGGTCCAAAAAGCAAAAGTGCATGGTTTTTCAAACTCTACAACTTCTCTTTAAGGTTCATCTGCAGTTGAGCAACAGTTTTGGAGATATTATAAACTTAGTAAAATCTTCACATTTTATGTAAGTCCTATGGTTAAAAACACTTTTACATATATGCCCAAGGGTAATTTCACATATTTTTTTGCAATTTAACCACAGGTTTAACTTTTTGCAAAACAACCCTCTTACTTTTAAACTGTTCCCTCTATTTCCACCCATTTTGCATAAAAGGACCTCTAGTTAAAATTAATTACATAAACATC
Organism: Panicum hallii; assembly: GCF_002211085.1. Classification (NCBI taxonomy): domain Eukaryota; kingdom Viridiplantae; phylum Streptophyta; class Magnoliopsida; order Poales; family Poaceae; genus Panicum; species Panicum hallii. The sequence continues at coordinate 32,450 of NW_020356299.1, forward strand.
ACTTTTTCCATAACATTGCATACATAAAACACACATTTTCCATACTTTGGACATAAAAGCATACCAAAACTCTAGGGTGTGACCAAGCTAATTACCTGAGTGTCACAACAATAGGGCCGAGTCATGAAGGGACGCACTCGGCCCCAGGAGTTCATACAGTGGATCAAATTAGTGCCATTTTGAGAGATCAATTTGGCATTCTCCCAAGAAGGCGAGTGATCGGCTACACCAAGCCGTATCCAAGTGACTGCGACTTGATTCCTCTGCCGCCCAAGTATCGGCTACCTGAATTCACCAAATTTAGCGGAGCAGAAGGATCTAGTTCCATAGAACATGTAAGCCGATATCTAGCACAGTTGGGGATGATTTCGGTGTCGGATCCATTGCGAGTAAGGTTCTTCTCGCAGTCTCTCACAGGGCCAGCTTTTGGATGGTACACGTCATTGGGCCCTGATTCTATCCGTACCTGGAAGCAGCTAGAAGAACAATTCCATGTACAATATCATTCAGAAGCTGCAGAAGCTGGGATTGCTGATTTGGCACAGGTCCGCTAGAAGCGAGGAGAAACAGTGGCGGAATATATCCAGTGTTTCAGGGAAGTCAAGAATCAATGCTACTCGATTCGAATTTCAAAGAAGGAGGCAGTCGAATTAGCGACTTTGGGATTGGTAAAACCGATCAGAGATCTGGTTTTCCAGCTGGAGTTCAACTCTTTGGCTCATCTGGTGCAGAAAATGACAATATATGAGCAACGTCACCCAGAATTGTACCAAGACAAATTCAAACGTCAAGTAGTAATGGTTGACGCTGAAGATTCTGAAGACTCCGAGGATGACCCAGAGATTGCAATTGTAGAGTGGGCACGGGGGGCAAAGCCTGTGCCCTGCAAGTGGGTGAAACAACAGGGCCCTCTAAAAGGCTTTGATTTTGATGTAAGTAAAGTCGAGCAGATATTCGACTTGCTTCTGAAGGAAAAGCAGCTGAAGTTCCCTGAAGGTTTCAAGATCCCAATAGCCTAGGAGCTCCAGGGGAAGTCATACTATAAGTGGCATAACTCTTTCACCCACGGCACTAATGACTGCAAGGAACTCCGGCGACAGATACAATCGGCCATTGAACAAGGCCGATTAATTTTAGGACAGTATGCCATGAAGGTCGATACTCAACCGTTCCTGAATGTAAATATGGTGGAAGGGTACGACCGATCAACGCGTCGTCAACTGGATTTCACGTTCGGTATCAACATGGCAGGGCATGCATCACATCAGCATACAAGGCAAGAGGCTGATTCCCGCGATCGGCCCCAAAAAGAAGAAAGAGGCTACGTCACCGAAGAACCGGTTAGGCATGTCAGAAATCAACGGCTGGTTTCTTCTCATCTCCTGAGAAAATACCAGTATCAGTATCAACAACATCTCCAACGCGAGACTGAAGAAGAAGAGTATGAGCGATGCACTGGGAAACGCCTCAGGAAGCGAGAGGATACACGATATCATTGGCATTACCCGTTCTTCAAATATTGCTGGGATTCCGGTATGAAAAGACTACCTACCCTTGAGGATTGTCCATAATGCAATTCTCAGAAGCAAGATACAAGAAGCGACTCGGTTTTTCAGCGTTTGGGACCAGGGCAACCCCGCCATGAACAAAACAAGTCGACACATGCAGCGGGAGATTCAGAAGGTGAGGAGGACAAGTATCACCGACCACGCTGGTGTCCTGATGGGCTCAACCGGTCCCAGAAGCGGAGGGTACAGTGGCTGCGTAGCCTGGAAGAAGCTGAGGCCCAATACTTAGAAACTTTAAGGAAGGCGCGGCCAGATTTGGCGGAAAAGGTCCACAACTTTAAGGAAGTCGAAAGCCGATGTGAAAACATCGGCTGATGCACACATGGTGTTCGTTCTTCCTGCAGAGTTTCATGCACCAAGACATGAGGAGGTGCCAGTGGCTCAACTTGACTTGGGGCCACGACCAGTCATTTTCGAGAAGCCCCGAGAAAATAATTACAGGCATCTGAAGGTGTTATATCTCAAGGGGTATATAAACGGCCAGCCTGTCAGCAGGATGCTAGTCGATACAGGAGCAGCGGTTAATATAATGCCGTATTTAGTGCTACGCAAGTTGGGGCATTCTGTTGGGGACTTGATCAAAACCAATATCACGCTAAGTGACTTCAACGGACAAACTTCAGAGGCACAAGGAGTCCTCAGCGTGGATCTGATGGTAGGAGGTAAAACTATCCCTACGTCGTTTTTTGTGGTCAACAGCAAGGGATCATACACCGTTCTGCTTCGGAGCGATTGGATCCATGCCAATTGCTATATCCCAATGGGACGTAGATGAAGTAGAAGTGGTCCACGCGGATGACTCTGTTGAAGTTTCACATGCTGCCATGAGTGTCTGGGACGCAGAGGACCATGAACCGATCTCAGGGATCAGCTTGGAGGGCTGCGACCGTGTGGAAGCTACAAAAAATGGGGTGAGGCTGGTCTTATCCACTGGCCTTACGGAGTAGATTGGAAAGGAACCGGAAAGGCCGATCCCTGCGATTGGCCCCCAAAAAATAAAATTGAGTTGTTTTTGTTATGCCTGTTACATTGTTATAATGATCGCAAAGAGGCCTGCTCGAGGAGCCGGCCATGTGATTGTAAGATAATACGTATTAATGCAAAAAACAAGTCGGCCGATCCCTACGATCGGCCAAATCCTTCTGCTTCATATTCTTTGTTTATTTGCAGTATCGACTTGATGGATGAAGGGAAGCTAGGAAACGGGTTTACATCTGCTGACGAGCTGGAAGAAGTCGATATTGGTCCTAGGGATAAGCCACGGCCAATATTTATCAGCAAGAAGTTAAATCCGGAGTTGTGAGAGGCAATGATAATACTACTGAGAGAATATATAGATTGTTTTGCCTGGGATTACACAGAGATGCCCGGGTTGGATAGAAGTATTGTTGAACATCGACTCCCTCTTAAGCTAGGATTTTGGCCATTCTAGCAACGAGCACGACAAATGAAGGCCGAAGTCCTAGAAGAAGTCGAGAAGATGATAATAGCAGGCTTCATCAGGCCATGCAGGTATGCCGAATGGATTTCCAGTATAGTACCTGTACAGAAGAAGGACGGCCGATGGAGAGTCTGTGTAGACTTCAGAGATCTTAACAGAGCCACACCAAAAGATGAGTATCCGATGCCAGTTGCGGAAATGTTGATTAATGCAGCTGCTGGTCATAAGATGTTGAGTTTTTATGGATGGCAACGCTGGTTATAACCAGATTTTTATGGCTCCAGAAGATATTCACAAGACTGCATTCAGAGTACCAGGTGTAGTGGGATTATTCGAGTACGTGGTCATGACTTTTGGGCTCAAAAATGCTGGTGCTACATATCAACGAGCCATGAACCATATGTTTCATGATTTGATCGGCAAGCTAGTGGAGATTTATATTGATGATGTGGTGGTGAAATCTGCATCAGCTGAAGGACATTTAGGAGATCTACGGCGAATTTTGGAACGAACTAGGAAGTTCGGGCTTAGAATGAATCCTAAGAAGTGTGCCTTTGGTGTATCGGCCGGTCAGTTTCTGGGTTTTTTGGTTCATGAATGGGGAATTGAGATCGGAATAAAAAGTCAAGAAGCTGTAAGAACAATGGTGCCACCTACTACAAAGAAGGAGCTCCAACAACTCATTGGCAACATCAATTTTGTCAGGAAGAATTGAGCCATTCATGGAGCTGGTGAAAATTAAAGCCAATGACGAGTTCCGCTGGGGGGTAGAGCAACAACAGGCGTTCGAAGAAATCAAAGAATATTTATCCAAGCCGCCTGTGTTAGTCCCACCCCAGCAAGGTAAGCCATTTTATGTTTATCTGTCAGTGGGTGATACTTCCATTGCTTCGGTCATCATACAAGTGCAGGATGGCAAGGAGAGAGTTATTTTTTATCTCAGTAGGAGGATGCTAGATGCAGAGACAAGGTACCCTGAAATTGAGAAACTATGCCTTTGTCTATTCTTTACCTGTACGAAGCTCCGTCATATCCTGCTTTCTGCCGAGACAATTGTCATCTGCAAATCAGATGTTATCAAGCATATGCTATCGGCCCCGATGTTGAAAGGCCGACTCGGTAAGTGGATGTTCGCTCTGTCAGAATTTGATATCCGGTACCAGCCTGCGATGATATCCGGTACCAGCCTGCGAAAGCAGTCAAAGGGCAGGCGCTGGCTGACCTCGTTGTGGAAAGGACTAGCTCAGACATAGTGGTGCTTTCCATCAGCGCATGGGCAATGTTTTTTGATGGGTCGGTCTGTGGAGATGGTTCTGGCATAGGTATCTTGCTCATCTCACCTCGGGGGGCAACATATTCCTTTTCAATCAGATTGCCAACACCTTGTACCAATAATCTAGCCGAGTATGAGGCAGTGCACAAAGGTATGGAGTTACTTCTCGAAGCTGGAGCAGAAGCAGTAGAGGTTTTTGGAGATTCAAAGCTGGTCATCTTTCAGCTTACGGAGACATACCGATGTGAGAGCGAGTTGTTGTTTCCCTTGTGGAGACAATGCCAGGAGCTAATGACCCAGTTCAGATATATAAACTTCTACTGGATACCAAGGGTGCAAGATTCTGAGGCCAATGATCTTGCCCAAATGGCTTCCGGTTACAAGGACACGGCGGATGGAGCTGATTTTCCAATAAACCTGCTGGATCAAGGGGATTGGAGAGCCGATATCTTCAATTACTTGAAGGATCCGGCTCGGGGGGCACCTAAGAAGATACGCTATAGAGCCATGAAGTACGTCCTGATAGGGGACGACTTGTTCTACAGGACTGTGGAAGGATTACTGCTTAAGTGCTTAGGGCCAATTGAATCCAATCGGCTTCTACATGAAGTCCATGAAGGAACATGTGGTACTCATCAATCAGCCCACAAGATGAAGTGGTTGCTTAGGCGCTCAGGATATTATTGGCCTGATATGCTGGAAGATTGTTTCAAGTATTATAAAGGATGCCAGGCCTGTCAGAGGTTTGGAAAAATACAAATAGTACCAGCATCAGCAATGAACCCTATCATCAAACCTTGGCCATTCAGGGGCTGGGGCATGGACATGATCGGTAAGATTAATCCTCCATCGAGTAAGGGCCATCAATTTATTTTGGCCATCATGTGGCAGAACCGTCTGAATTATTCGGGCTCAAGTGCGCTAGTCATCGCTATTTAGCCAATATTAACTCAACGCACTTCAAACGGAACAACCCGTTGGTCTGTCAGGTCTCCGCCCGATTCAACCACTGTTTAACAGGATCGAAGCAGGTTTACCTCGCACGAAGGCGAGTTTACAACCACAGTATAGTTCATCCTCTTTTAATTTATAGATATGCAAATACCATTACAAACTATTCAAAACTTAAAGTAAAACTTATACAAACAGTGTTTAAACCGACAAGCTAAACAGCTTGTCCATGTTCACAGCGGAAGGAAAATAAACATGCGACTACATTCGTCGCAAAGGTTGACACCATGCTCAGCCCAAGGCCTGGTGTCACTCAGGAGGGTCACTGCCAGCCAGGGACGGATCCCACTCCACGGCCCAGCCATGTGGAACCGAAGTTGACCACGCAGAACTATCTGTGGGGTTCTCGAAGATTATACCTGAAAATGTTACTAGCAAGACTGAGTATTCTAATACTCAGCAAGGCTTACCCGCGGTTGGGTATACTTTAGCCCATAACTAGACTTATGAACGCATTGTAAAGGTTCTGGGTTTATTTTCAGCTGAAAAGCAACAAAGAGTATGATCTATTTTCAAATTTTAGCTTTCATATTCTAGTTGATTATCCATTCTAGGTTAGCACCTACACTGAGCAAGTGAGGTAGAGATTATCATTCATCATGATTAATCCATTAATGGTTACACTTCTTACTCTATGTGGCAGAAGGAATAAGCAGTCTCAAATTCCGCGAGAGACGGATGATTCTGAATCGAATTTCAAACCTTGCAAGGTAAACCTAACTCACACATTTGGAACATCCAAAGATCATTCCGAAGCAACCGTTTCCTTCATATTCCGGGTTATGGATCAGGGCCACCACAAGCGACTGCAGGATCGTACGCACACCAATTGTGCAGGACATACGTCTGTAGCGCAACTACATGATCGTACTCCTGTCTGCCTTGCAGAACGCACTCCCACACGTCGGTGCGTGTAAACATAAAATAAAAGTTGAGTGGTGGAGACATGTCCATTTGCCGGGCCATTCAGGTACTAGGCTTACCGCTTTACCATATTTCGCGGCATGTGGCTAGTACTTTCAAACGCTTAGCCACCACTACCACACACTGCGACCTTAACAACTTTTGTCAAAACAGACAGGGTAGACTTTCAGGTCATGGTACCGTACAATACCCTGTCCATCATCCTTATAGTGACTGCAGAATGGTAAACATTCAACTCCTATATCGCGCGAGTGACCGGAAATCACTCATCTTTTACCGGTCCTATTAAGCAGAGCATGTATGCGATAAGGACTCGGGTACAATACATTGGAACCCTATGATTTTATGCAACTAGGGTTTCGCTTCAACTCCTAGACGTAATGCAGGATATATATTATAATAATGAAATTGTGATAAATTGAAATACTAGGATATGTATCGGGGCTTGCCTTCTTGAGTAGGGGTGGGGGCAGGGATGTCAGAGACTTCCGAACTTTGGTTCGGGGCTTCAGTTAGATCCTCGGCGACGTTTATCAGGTCTTCAGAAAACCCTTGGTCTTGTCCCAAGACCAACTCGTAATCTCCGTCGTCGAGCGTTGTTGGTTCTACATGATATGCAACAATTTAATTGAGATGGTGCTTGAGTTAAAGATTTTATTTCACGATAAAGTTGCAATCCAATAATTATCACATATGAACTCATGAAATAAAGAGGTTTAGTCTTGAATTATCATTTAATTAAGTTATGATTATAGTATTGGATTTACTGAAAATAGGAATTAAGACATTTGAATTTGAATTCAAATTTCCAAATTTAAATTCAAAACTTAGGTAAATAGAATTATAAAGTCTTGAAATTTTAATTATAGACTAATTATCAACATATTAGATTATGACAAAAAGATCTAATTAATTAAGCCTAAGGAACATGCTTAATTAACCTCAATCATTTCAAATTTGAATTACCCAAATACAAAAGAATATAACCTACAAAACAATATTAAGTTTGAAACTTTTACATAGGCTCACACATGGCCTATAGAAGTTACATACCAAAAATCACAAGAAACAAAGTTAGTATGTAAAAGTTATGTACCCTATACCCTTTCACTTTGAATTTAAAATAGATTCAAAAATATTTGGTTTCAAACCAAACTTCATTAATAAAAGTTGTAGGGTTTGAAATCTAGTTTCCAACAAAATTAGTTTGGCAATTGTTGGATTTTTCTACAGTTTTCTATGAATTTCACAAGGTAGCAACATGGTTCACATGAAATAACACCTGGGTTTACATTGGGGTCCTCGAACTCTTGCACTCAGACCCCTAGAACAAAACAAAGTATCACAAATATGCCCTTGCTGGCGTTCAATGGCGCCCGGCGTTCCTATCTCTGGCATTCTCGCCGGCGGCGAGGTCCGGGGTGGGGATGGACTGGCGCCACATGACCTACAGAGGTTACTGATCAAGATGGGGGATGATGTGCTCGAAGGGCAGCAGCGGAGCACGGCTAGCGACGAGCAATGGCGGCGGCCGCGTCGAGGCGTTGTCGTTCCCGGCGAGGGGCCGGCGAACACGGGGGAACAAGGCGCGCGTGAGCACTGGGGAGGTGCGAGGATGCTTTCCCCCAACTCAATTTGGACAGAGACAGGTCGGAGAGGGGTGATCGTTGGCGGGGTGGAGCTCGGGTTCTCACTGGCGGTAATAGCGGCCGGCGTTCTGTGGGCTTGGGCGACGGAGGGCGGTGGAGAAGGGGCTGGATAGCTTCAGGAGGATGATGTGGTGCTAGTGGTGCCGTTGATCGGGACGGAGAGGGTCTGTAGCGGTGGGTCGACGGAAGGCCGAGCGGCGGCGGAGGAAGAAGGTTCGCCGGCGCTGCGGTCTGGCACTTCTGGTGGAGGAAAATGGGATTGGATTACTTGGTGAGCTGTGGTGGATCGTGAGGGTGCTGATCGCACTTCGGATCGAGGATGGGGAGCGGTGGTGGGAGCTGCCGACGGTGAGCAGGGACGGTGGAGGAGGTCCGATGAGCAATGGCGATCAGGGCAGGGAAAAATTGAGGGGAAAAACGATGTGCAACAGCCAGGGCGTGTACTAGGGAAGCTAGAGGAAGAGCTCAGGGTCCAGAAGAGGAGGTGCCCATGCGCAAGTAGGAGCTGGCGCCGGCGGCGCGCGTGGCAGCCGCGGCGGAGCTCGGGCAGGAGTAAAGCGACGTGGAGGACGCGGAGCAGACCAGCACGGGGTCGGGAGGGCGGCGGCACTGCAGAGGGATGACGCGTGGAGCGTCGGAAGGCAGGAGGTGGCACGGGAGGTGCTGCGACAGCGAGCGGCGGCGAAGTGCAGCTCGGGCAGGAGGCAGGCGGCGTGGCGAGGCGAGGGGAAGCCAGCGCGAGGCCGGTGAGCGGCGGGGCAAGTGGGGAAGCGGCACGTGGCTCGGATTAGGGCAGCGCAGAGGTAGCAGGGCGGCGCACATGGCCCAGCCGTGGTGGCGGCGTGCGGCAGAGGAGAAACAGAGGAGAGGGAGAGAGAGGTAGACGATGGAGGACCCAAATGCAATTTCAGAGAAATGCAGGGACCCTACTGTAATGCATCAATAACTTTTAAACCAGTGCTCAAATGGAGATAGGCCCAAAATCAAAAGTGTATGGTTTTTCAAAATGTACAACTTTGCTTTAAGGTTAATCCACAGAAGAGCTAAGGATTTGCAATCAATTTAAAATTTAGCAAGATTACTAAACTTTGCATAATTCCTATTTTAAAATTACACCACATTTATATCCAAAGGGTAGTTTCTCCTACTTTTGCGATTTAAACACAAGTTTTTAAATTTTGCAGAACAACCCTCATACTTTTGAATTCTACCCTCCATGTTCACCCATTTAGCACAAAAAGATCTTTATTAAAATATAATTATATAAATAACCCTTTTCCCTTAGCACTGTATTTTCTAACTACACTTTTGCCACATTTTGTACATAACAACACACCAAAAATCTAGAGTGTGACCATGGTAATTACCTGAGTGTCACACATCATAGATTATTTTACCAAATGGGTAGAGGCTGTTCCTATGAAGTCAGTAACACCAAGGGACGTCATCAATTTCGTCAAAGAACACGTTATTCATAGATTTAGGATTCCTCAGACCATTACAACAGATGGAGGTGATGAATTTAAAAAGTTCGCTGCCGACATGGGGATTAAATTGATCAGGTCGTCTCCATACTATGCCCAAGCAAATGGACAAGCCGAAGCATCCAATTAGAGCTTGATCAAGCTGATCAAAAGGAAGATTGATGAATATCCATGGCATTGGCATGAAGTATTATCGGAAGCGTTATGGGCTTATCGCCTATCATGCCATGGTGCAACAAAAACTTCACCATATCATTTAGTATATGGGCAGGTGGCCGTATTGCCATGGGAAATTACGGCCGGTTCAAGACGGATAGAGTTTCAGAATGAGTTAACTGCTGAAGAATATGCAGCACTAATGAGCGACAATGTGGAAGACATTACAGAACTCAGGCTTTGGTCGCTGGAAAAGATAAAAGAAAATAAGGCCAAGGTAGCCCGCGCGTACAACAAGAAGGTTAAACCGAAGGAATTTCAAGTTGGGGACTTAGTGTGGGAAGCGGTGCTACCATTGGGGACTAAGGATGCGGCATATGGTAAATGGTCTCCGAATTGGCATGGGCCTTATAGAGTTGATCAAGCTCTACCAGGGAATGCATACATGCTCGAAGAATTGGATGGGGTGAAATTTCTAGTGGTTGTCAATGGTCAGCATCTCAAGAAATATTTCCCGAGCATGTGAGAAGATGAGTAATGAAGCCGATGTTCTTACATCAGGCTGTGGATTAACCCAATTAGGGTATTTATGAGGGAAGCCGATGTGATACATCGGGCTACAAGTGGATATAGTCGAGTACTTTGTGACACCTCAAGTTGGCCTGATCGTATCTCGTGGTATACTAGACTGCAGGTTAGCATCTATCGGGTACTTTGGAAGCCGGTGCAATGCATCAGGATGTAAGGTGGGACGAGATAAGCAGCGTCAGTCCGTGCATAGGGTTGAAGGTTGAATAGCCGATGTTAAACCATCGACTTTAGGAGCAGTAATCGGGCCTTGCAAATCCTAGGTCTCGATAAAAGCAGAGAGGATGATTGCAGATGTCTCTTGATCTTAAAAGAACAGGTTCGACTTCTTTGCGGGGTTTTCGGGGTTCTCATATTTTGGCCTGATTGGAGATAAGATTTAACAGCAGGCAATGTCACACCCGATTTATAAAGAACATAAATCGAGCAATCATATATGCGCCAGGATCAAGTCATGCATATATACAACAGAATCATCAAGATATCACAACACATATCACGAATAACAATAATATAAATCGTAAATGAATCATTTTATTACAACCGAATCAAGAATCGGTTCAAGAGTTGCGGAAGCGTAAAAGAGATACATGAAGGGTAGGGCGCCACAGGGACGTCGACTGGGAGACAAACGCCTAGAAGTCGTCGAAGCCGCTGACGTAGTCCTCCACGTTGCCAGGCACTGAGCAGCAGTTGAAGATATCCAAGAGAACAGAAGAGTAGAGAGGCAAGTGTGAGTACAAACTAGTACTCAACAAATATAACACAAACTATGAGGCTCTAAGGTTGGCTGACTCGACTGCATTAGCTTTTAGTCTTGGCAGAATTTTATTAAAGCTAACTACTACAAGTGGATGAATTACCTTAAGCCCGAATTGCATAATAAATTAATCAATATTAATTAAGAACTACTGAGAACCATCTAAACCAAAACCACCCGGGGAATCTCCCTAATCAAAGGTTGATAACCCCACTAATCAAAAGGAGGATCTGGGCCGCTCATGACTGTGAGCACAGCTGATATATCAGTTTTACACTCTCGAGAGGTTGCACAACTTTACCCACAAGTCGTGAGCTACGCTAGTGGTTCATCACACTTCCTTAGGTGAGATGGCTAGCAAGCACACTACGAGACCGTTACAAAGGATCACATTGGTAAGGTGTAACCGCTAAGGATTCTGGATCAGCGATGATGGGGCCCACCTCCGGGGGTACAAGCACACAGCACAGACCAAGCCGGAGGAGCAGGGACCATTGAAGCTGAAGCGTCCCCCCATCAGCGATGATGGGGCCCCCCACGGATTAGCTGCTTCAGTTGTGCTGCCTGTTCGCGGTAGAGTGCATCCAAGCCAGCAAGGTAGATGGATAGGTGGGAGACCGTATCTTCTAGGTCTTCTTCTTCTCATCCAAGTCCCCTCATTCGGGCAATCCAAGTGCGTCCTCTTCCCTCAGCGGGTGGGAAAAATCCCATAGGAGTCCGCTGAAGGTGGTGCCTGTAGAGCACACGCAGCCGTCGCAGGGCTTTACGGGCGGCCTTTCGATAGGTGTCGGGGAAGCGGAAGCCAGAGGTGGAGATGAACCAAGGGTCCACATCAGGGTAGCGGGTGCTCCTCTCCACAAAGACCATCATATCGCACCGAAGGGTGCCTCCGGAGATGTATTCTCGGTAGGCATACTCTGGTGGTCCCATAACCCCAACGCGTTCCAGGCTGAGTAATAGTAACTTAGGGAGGCCGGGCTCTGCGTGGCAGATTCCGCTAACCCATCCATTGTCAGCCATCTGGAACAGGGCAAAGACCAGCGGTGAGTATTTGTGCAGGAAGAATATCTAAGTCAGAACAAGTCCTAGGGTCTGGAACAGGGTCTCGCTTCTAGGGTTACGTCCTACGGCCAGCCTACGGCTCTGACACCACCTGAAGCGTCCCCCCCATCAGGGAAGACTTAAAAGTGTTACTTTATCAGTCCCAGGAGGCTGATAACACATTTATTACATCAGATGGTACATCACTGTACAACTCTTCGCGGTAATGGGCAGTGAAGCGCCACTATCGCGAGGATTACAACTAAAACCCACACTACTACACTAGCTACGAAAAGGGATCATCAGAGTCTTGCGCCATGCGGAGTTCCAACGGTGACCTCACCCACAGGCAAGACTGGGTGCAGGACGGAACCCTACTCGATGTCTTCGGGGATGTAGTCTGGATCTTCCACTGTAAAAGTAAGAATGGGGTGAGTACGAACGTACTCAGCAAGTCCAATCACACCCGCGGAGGGGGTATAACAGAATTAAATGCACAGGATAATCCAGTGATGAGGTTATGGTTCATTTGCGGAAAAACTCGGTTTTATGCAAAGGTTCATTTGAAACAGTTTCAAAACCAGTTTTCAAATATCGAGGAGTACGTGCTGTCGATCCACACAGGATCCAAATTTTAAACCATTATGGGACTCCTCGTCCGCCGTAGCCCACACGACTCCACTGCCGGGTACTTTCCAAACAACTCACACCAATCCTAGAGAAACACTAGTTATGTGACCACACCATAACTTGCCCAATACCGTGGGCACGACAATTCGAATAGATTTTAACTCTGCAGAGGTGTGCAACTTTACCCACAGGTGGGGTACCACAGCACGAACACCTTAGTGCCGGTGCAGATCCCATCAAAGCCCTTACCCACCTTAGCTAGACCTGACAAGCCACCACGGGATCTATCAAGGGGTCATTTGACCTATCACCGAGGTTTAACCGGGGCATAAGTCACACAGAGCTTATCCCGTCTCCTTGATCACCCGTTGCTCCCAGCTCTCCTGATGGCTATCAGACTAACTAGTGGGGTTAGGCTAGGCCGTTGCCCATACAACGGTCAAGTGGTTTGCACGATAGGAAGCTAGGTGAGACGACACATCAACTCGGTCCTTAGGGGTGACAAGATGGATATCTCTCTTTCTTGCTCAACCACACAGGTACGAGCACACCAGCAGCAATTCACACAGAAATGCCATCCATCCCGTCTGACTCGTCTTTCAAAACCACATTTTATCCCCTTCCCACACACACACACATTTTCTTTATAAAATCGGGTAGTCAAGGTATGGTTAACACAAACAAGGGTGGCTACCCTACCATGTTTTCAGCAAGCAAAACCATGCAATTTTTATAAAACAGGCCACTGGGTTGTGTGTATAAAAACTAGGACAGAAACATGCATCAAAGGGTGGAGTTGAACTTGCCATCGTCAAGTCCTTGCGGGAGGTTCTGATCAAAGCACTGTCCCTCGGGTTCGGGGTCGCAGAACTGGTCCTCGTTCGCTTGATCACACTCAGGAACTTCTTCGTTCACTCCGTGTCCTACGACGCAAACAGACAGGCATACAATCAAGTGAAAGAACTAAAAGCTTTTATCGTTAGGCTTGAATCGGAAATAATTTGGTTACGGAGGTAGGGGTAATATTTTTGGGTGGTTTCTTAATGGCATGGTTAGAACTATACTAGAAAGGGCGTGGTAAAGTTTTGGGTCAATCGGAGGTCGTTTGGCGCATAAAATGACGAGGCGAATGGGGTTTCAGGGGCTATACGGGGGTCCAGGGACCTGTTCGTAATTATCCGGAAGGAGTAAGGATCCATTTGCGAATCCTAGGAATACTCAGGGCACGCTAAAGAGTGTCGGTTTTGTTTAAGTTTATGTAATGGGGGGGTTTGGTTTGAAATGCTAGAAAGAGTAGGGTCTTTTTAGCAAAACAGAGCAAATAAGAGAGGGGGGTTCTTTTTGGGGGAATAAAGGAAAAGGGGGGGCTATGGGCAAAATGCCCCTTTCTCCCTCCTCTCTTCCCCCGTGACCGAAACAGGGGAGGGGACAGGGGCGGCGGTGGCGGTCTCGCCGGCCGGCCAGGGCCCGAGGGCGGCCCGGGGCAGGGGGTAAGGGAGAGGGGGACAAGGGGAATCGATCCCCCACTCACCTTGAGCCGGGGCAACGTGTGGGGGTGGGGTGACGGAAGCCGGTGGTGGTGGCCGCGGGAGCTCGGCGGGGCGGCGCTGGGCTTAGGGAGGCGAGGGCCGGGTGGCGGAGCAGCTTGTGGGGTGGGTGAGCCGCGCGGGGAGTCAATTTATAGAGGAAGGAGGCGGTGGGGCGGAGGGGAATGGGATGGTGGCGGCCGGCGAGCGGTGCGGGGCGCCATTAATGGCGCTCCGGCCGCTTGTGGTTGTCGCGGAGCGGCGCACGGGTGGCGAGGTGGACGGGACGTCTCGGGCGAGCGGCGAGCGGCGCGGCGGCTTGGTGTGGCCGAACGGCGGAGGGGGCGGCCAGCAGTGCCGCGCGTGGGCGCGCACAGGGGCGGCCGGCGGTGGAAACGGGGCACGCACGCGGGCCGGTGCGCTGGCGGTCGCGGGGCCGGCGCTGTGCGGCACAGGGTGACGGCGCGCGCGCAGCGGGGCGGGGGCGGCAGCGGCGGGCGGTGCGGCACGCGCGGGGGCAGAGCGCGAGCGGCGACAGGCACGGCGCGGCGCGCGGCCACGCGGTGCGCGTGCGCGCGCGTCGCGGTGCGGCCGGGGCAGGGCCAACGCACGGCCAAGGCAGCACTCGGGCACGCGGCAGGGAAAGGAAGGAAAGAGAGAAGGGAGGAGGGGAAGAAAGAAAGAAGGAAGGAAAAAGGGAAGAGAGGAAAAGAAAGGAAGAGAGAAAAAGAGAGATTGGAAAAAAATGAGAGAGAGAAAAAGAGAGAAGGAGAGAAAGAGAGGGGGGGGGCGTCAGCGCCGATCGCGGCGGCGACCGCGGCCGGTCGGCCACGCGCGCGCGGCATTTGCGCGCTGCGCGAGGAGAAAGGAATCGCGCCGGCACTAATCGCGGCGGGTGATCGCGCGTGGGCGGTAGGCCACCGAGCGGCGCGGGATGGGACGGCGACGAGGAGAAAGAGGGTACGGCCATCAGGAAAGAGGCTGGTTCAAGGGTTAGGGTTCCACGTTTTGAACAAAACATCTTAGCGCGTAATTTAATTTGGTGGATTTTTAGGGCGTCACAGAAGCCTACCACCCCTCTTGCCCACGCAGGTAAGTTACTCCCGAACCAACACGACCTAATTAGTAAGTCAAGACCGTCCCATTCCAGTCTTGTGGTTGCGCGGTTGTCCCAGGTTGTCGCTCTATGAACCGGTCCTTATGGAGAGTGGCCAACCAAGCACTAAGCACCGTGCTGGCCCCCTAAACCATGTTTCTAATAAAACATCTTTTAAGGAGACATGAGCCGCTCAAGCACACAGCACAGAGGGCCACTCTCGGAATTAAGTTGCATATACCATAAATCAAATTTAATTAAAAAAGACCAAGTGTGTTATAGCGCAGCAACCTAGCACAACTAACCAGAATGCAACCCAAGGATATATATATATATGATATAAAGTGGCTAGGAAAGTCCTTATAGGCATACAGTATTAAAATGCAGTATGAAATTGTACTTAAAAGTGATAGGATGTTCATGTTATACTTGCCTTCCTCGAAATTCTCCTGCTGCTGCTCAAATTGTTCCGAAGATGGCGGCTCCTGGTACTGGTCCAAAGGCTCCGCATCTACTCACGATCGCAACGCCAAAACATGGTCCAGCACATACACATACATGCAAATGAGGACAAAATATAAGAAACAGTACAACATTACATAGAAACAGCACACAAAACAATGTTAGAACTATTCTACACGTTACAATGATCGCGGGAGCGCAAGAATCAACTAAAACGGAGCTAAGACGCGAAATCTAGGGCTAAATCAAGGTCTAGGGGCTTTTCTGCGAGAAAAACATAACTTCCAGGGGGTTCTGTGCAAAAACCAGGGACCTAAACGTAATTAAAGTATAGCTCAGGGTCTAACACGCTAAAACCTTAGGGCTGGACCGCGGGCACTAAAACCTGAAAGCTTAGGGGCTTAAACGAATAAAACAGGACCTCACAGCAATTTCTTTTGAACTATACAGGAGTGCGGGTTGATTTCAGAAGAACTCGAGGGCTCTTTAGCAAAAAGGCTAGGCCGAAGCGGTATGCTCTGATTAGAGCCGTTGGATCGGGATCTGGCAGCTCGTGTCTAATCTGGATCTAGATCTAATCTCATTCGCTGGATTGGAAACAGACGACTCGGATCTAATCTGATCCGCGAACCGGTATGGGCAACGCTCGGCCACTGGATCGCGATCGAAGGGCTTTGGTCGAAGGGTGCGCGGAGTCTAATCTTACGCGTCCATCACGGATCGGGCGGCCAGGACTATGCGGGCGCGCAGGCGGTGGCAAAAGGGGGGGTCGTGTGCGCCTGCGCAGCGTGAGGGCGAGCCAGTGCTAAACTCGCGCGGGGGGGGGGGGGGGTTGCCGTGCTACAGAGGCCCTACCACGGCAAGTCCACGGCGTGCGTGGCGGCGGAGTGCCGGTCGTGCTGCGCTCCAGGTCCTAGGGCGCGCGATGGGCCGAAACAACCAGAGCAACGGAGAGGGAAGTTGGGGAGGTGGCTCACCGAGGCCGGAATTAACCGAACGCGCGGCGGAACAGGGTCGGCGGCGAGCTCCGTAGAAATCCGACCGCTGCGTAGGCCGGAGTCGAAGAAGGCGGCCTCGGAGAGGTTCCTGGTGCTCGGACGAAGCTCCTGTGGGGTCCGGTCGGGGCTAGAGTGCAGAGGAGCGGCGGGCCCGCGGCGGCGGGGGCTCTGCTCCGAGCAGAGGCAAAGCAGCGGCCGCGCCTAGGGTTTTGGGGCGGTGCTGTTGGGATGAGGTGGGTCCAAGGGGTGGCGTAGGGGGATAAGAAGGGCAGGGCCAGGGATCTCAGGGTATGGTTGTGGCGGAGGAGATCCGGAGCTCACAGCCGTGCTTCAGCGCGGCCGTTGCGGGAACGGGGTGCGGGAGGAGGGGGATGACAGGTGGGTCCGGTTCGTCCGTGAGGGAAGAGCAAAGCGCTCGCGGGCTGAGCGAGGGAGGGGAGTGCTGGGCCTCGGGCTCGGCTCGGGCCAGGAAAAAGAGACGGGAGAGGGAGCCCGCGAGAGAGAGAGAGAGGGAAAGATAGGCAAAGCGTGGCCCACGCGGGGAAGGGAGAGGAAAGGGAGCCCGAGGGAGGGAGGGAGGGAGAGGTGAGTGGGCTGGCGTGGCCCATGCGGGAGAGAGGAAAGGGAAGGGGAGAGCTGGGCTGGCCAAGGGGTTTGGGTTGTTTCCTTTCCTTCTTCTTTTCCTTTTCTTTTCTATACTCAAACATTCAAACAAAACTATTTGAATTCAAATAAATTTGAATTCAAACCCTATACACTCAACACAAATTAAACAATGCTCCGGCATGAATGCACAAGCAAGTTGTCCTATAATAAATTTTATTTCCTTGTGTTATAAAATTATTTTAAGTGCAAGACAAATTAGGGAAAACCCTGGAAATTTTATTTAAGCCCAACTAAATTCCTTAAAATTTGGGAAAATTACATTAGGGTGTTACAAACCTATCCCCCTTACAGGAATCTCGTCCCGAGATTCTGATAGGCTAGCTAGCAAAAAGGTCGGGGTGCATCTTCATCAGCTCATCTTCTCGCTCCCAAGTAGCCTCGTCTTCCGTGTGGTGACTCCACTGAACACGGCACATCTTGATTTTCTTGTTCCTGGTAACTCTCTCAGACGTCTCCAGAATTTTCACCGGATGCTCAGTGTAAGTCAGATCTTCCTGTACATCCAACCCTTCTAACGGTGCTTGCTCTTCTGGCACCCTCAAGCACTTCTTCAGCTGGGACGCGTGGAACACATCGTGCACTCCTGAGAGACTGGGAGGTAACTCCAAACGATATGCCACCTCACCTTTCCGTTCCAACACCTTGAACGGACCAATGTATCGAGGGGCTAGCTTCCCTCTCACATGAAACCTGCGGATTCCTCTCATCGGCGAGACCTTCAGGTACACATGATCACCCACTGCAAAGGTCAAATCCTGACGACGCACATCCGCATAGCTCTTCTGGCGAGTCTGCGCGACCCTCAAGTTCTCTCGCACCTGCTGTACCAGCTGTTCTGCCTCTTCAACAATATCCGGACCAAATACCTGCCTCTCACCAATCTGATCCCAATACAGCAGAGTTCTGCACTTCCGTCCATACAGGGCCTCGAAAGGAGATTTCTTCAGGCTAGCCTGATAACTGTTGTTGTAGGAAAACTCTGCATACGGTAGGCATTTATCCCAGCTGGTACCATACTGTATAGCGCAGGCTCGAAGCATATCCTCCAACACTTGGTTGGTCCTTTCTGTCTGCCCATCTGTCTGAGGATGATAAGCGGTACTGAAGTGCAGCTTCGTATCCAACGAATCATGCAACTGCTCCCAGAATCGTGAAGTGAACTGAGATCCTCGATCAGATATGATCTTCTTAGGAACACCATGCAGACATACAATCCTGGAGATGTACAACTCTGTGAGTCTAGCGCTGGAGTAAGTAGTGTTCACCGGGATGAAGTGAGCAACCTTCATCAACCGATCCACTACTACCCATATGGAGTTGTATCCTTTCTGAGTACGAGGCAAGCCAACAATGAAGTCCATAGTGATCTCCTCCCATTTCCACTCCGGAATCTTCAACGGCTGCAATAACCCTGCTGGCCTCTGATGCTCTGCCTTGACACGCTGACAAGTGTCGCATATGGCCACGTACTCCGCAACGGAACGCTTTATACCATACCACCAGAATCGTTCCTTGAGATCATAATACATCTTCGTGCTGCCCGGATGAATAGAGTACGCGGTATCATGAGCCTTACTCAAGATCAGCTTCCTGAGATCATTCACATCCGGCACACATATACGACTCTTGTATCACAAGGTACCCTGATCATCCTCTCTGAAATGAGGTGCTTTGCCCATCTTGATCAGTTCACGGATCTCCTGCAGCTTCTTATCATCTTTCTGATGCTGCCTGATCTCTGCTTCTAGAGTGGGTTCTGCCTCGAATGATGTACCCGAGGTGTGATGCAAGAAACCCAGACTCAACTGCTCAAGCTCCTCGCATAACTCCTGAGGCATCTGGAAAGCCACAGCCATGTTAACATAGCTCTTCCTAATAAGAGCGTCTGCCACAACATTAGCCTTGCCCGGATGATAGTGAATCTCCAGGTCATAATCCTTGACCAACTCTAGCCATCTTCTGTGCCGCATGTTCAGCTCACTCTGTGTGAAAATGTACTTGAGGCTCTTGTGATAGGTGTAAATGTCACACCTTTGCCCAAACAAGTAATGCCTCCATATCTTCAGAGCATGCACAACTGCGGCCAACTCCAGATCATGAGTGGGATAATTCAGCTCGTGCCGGCGCAACTGCCACGAAGCATAAGCTATCACTCTGCCTTCCTGCATCAGGACGCAACCAAGACCATCCCTCGAAGAATCACAATACACTGTGAACCTCTTGCCCTGGTCTGGCAGAGTAAGGACTGGCGCCGTAGTTAACCTCTTCTTCAACTCCTCAAAGGCCTCCTGACGCTCATCAGTCCAAGAGAAATCCACTCCCTTCTCTAGCAAGGAAGTCAAAGGCTTCGCAATCTTGGAGAAATTCTCAATGAACCTCCGATAATAATCGGCTAAGCCCAGAAAAGAACAAATCTCCTTCACTGTCTGCGGTACCACCCAGTCAAGCACATCCTTCACCTTCCCGGGGTCTACGGCAATACCTCCCTTGGAGATCACATGACCGAGGAATGGAACCTCGTCAATCCAGAACTTGTACTTGCTGAGTTTGGCATACAGCTTGTGCTCTCTGAGCCTCTGCAACACAAGCCTCAGATGCTTCTCATGCTCTGCTTCTGACTTGGAATATATCAGGATATCATCAATGAATATCACCACAAAAGTGTCCAGATAATCCATGAAAACCTTGTTCATCAGATGCATGAAGAAGGCCGGAGCATTGGTCAAGCCAAAAGACATGACCGTATACTCGTAAAGCCCATACTTGCAGGTGAATGCCGTCTTCGGAATATCCTCAGAATGAATCTTCAGCTGGTGATAACCCGAACGTAGATCAATCTTCGAGAACACACAAGCACCCTGAAGCTGATCAAAAAGATCCTCGATGCGAGGCAATGGATGCTTGTTCTTGATAGTGACTGCATTCAGATCCCGATAATCGACGCACATCCTCTTCGCACCATCCTTCTTCTCTACAAGCAATACAGGGAAAGCCCAAGGAGAGAAACTGCGACGGATATAACCCTTGGCTAGCAACTCGTCGATGGTCTTCTTAACTTCCTCGTGCTCAACAGGTGCCGTACGATAGGGCCGCTTAGCAATAGGAGCTGTGCCAGGCAAGAGATCAATAGAAAACTCAATGTCGCGATCAGGCGGCATACCTGGCAAATCATCCGGAAAGACATCCGGGAATTCGGACACCACGCGGATACCATCCGTGGGTCTAGCCTCCATCTGATGAAGAAATCCAGAAGGCTCTGTAGCACCGACAGTGACCTCCTGACCATCCGGTGCTGATAGAAGAACAGTCCTCTGAGCACAATCTATCCGGACTCCCCACTTAGCAAGGGTCTCCATCCCGAGGATCAAATCAATGCCCTTGGTGTCTAGCACCATCAGATTTGCACTGAAATCTACCCCCCTTATGGCCACACTGACTCTGGGACAGAAGACATGAGACCTCAACTGCCCTCCCGGTGAAGATACTAACATGCACCTCTTTAATGTGCTAGTAGGAATACCATGATGCTCAACAAAAGACTGAGTGATGAAAGAATGCGTAGCACCAGTATCAAAAAGCACTGTAGCAGGATGGGTGTTGACCATAAACGTACCAATGACCACGTTGGGATCCTTGGCCGCTGACTCGGCCGTCACGTGGTTCACCCTGCCCTGGGCTGGGGCCTTGGGCGGTGCGGCACGCCCCTGCTGTCCTGCCTGCGCCTTCCGAGGGCAGACGTTGGCATAGTGCCCCGGCTCGCCGCAGTGGAAGCACACTCGCGGAAGTGCAGCGGCCTGCTGCCCAGGAAGAGTGGGCACTCCCTGCCTCGGAGCTGGTGGAGCCGGAGGCGCTGGAAGCCTCTGACCTTGTCCTGCCTGCTGCTGAGGACGGGAAGGATATTGCTGCCGCTGCTGGTGCTGCTGGGGCGGCCTCTGCTGTTGCTGCTGCTGTGGATGCTGATATCGGGGACGAGTGTTGTTGCCCGAAGGGGATGGAGCCATCTTCCTCTTCTTATCCTCAATCTCCCAGCGCTTACGCTCGGTGTTGAGGGCAGCATCAACCAGATGGTTGAAACTGTCGAAGCGGTGGTTCAGCAGCGCATACTGGATGTGATCATCCAGTCCCTCCTTGAAATACTCCTGCTTGTCGCTATCACGGGCGATGTCAGCAGGGGCATAACGGGCAAGCTGAAGGAAACGGTCACGGTACTCCGTCACCGTCATAGATCCCTGCTTAAGGGCACGGAACTCCTTCTGCTTCATCTTCATGATCCCCTCAGGAATATGGTGGCTCCTGAAGCGCTCACGGAACTGGACCCAGGTGAGAGAGTCGCGGTCCTGAGCTGGGTAGGACTCCCACCAGTCAAGAGCTGAGCCTCGCAGCTGCCCTGCTGCGTACAGAACCCGCTCCCGGTCGTCGCACTGTGCAACAACCAACTGGCGCTCCACCGAACGAAGCCATTCGTCTGCCTGGAGTGGGTCCGTGGCGTGAGAGAAGGTCGGAGGATGACTCTCAGGAAATCCGCACGCCGGTCACGGGGCTGGGGCGGCGGAGGAGGCGGTGGCTGAGCGTGGATCTGCTGCAGAGCCTGAACGGTGTTGTTCAGGATCGCCATCATCTGCATTTGGAGCTGGAAAAACTGCTCCGGGGTCAGTGGTGGCAGCATCGGCAACGGCTGACCAGTACTCTGGTTGTTCTGCTCCTGCTGGTTAGAACCGGAACCGGTGCGCCTGGTGTTCACCATCTGATTGCAACAAATGAAATTTTATGAGAACGAGATATTGTGCGGCTGCAGAAATGAAACTTCAGAAGGATAGGACAGAGAGAAAAGGAATATAGGTTTTACCCCCAACGTTCTAATTCAATTTTATTATTTAGTTCAAGTTGTGTTAGGGTCGATTTGCATGAGCAAGTTTAACTACTAGACTATGCAAGCAATCCAAAAATCCAAATCAAACATTTGCACAATAACAAACATTCAATATTCACAACTTAGTCGAGTTTATCACACCACTCGACTAACACACTCGTTCTAGCATATTTTCATTGGGATAGCTTAAACTTATAGCTTACAGGGTTAGACACTCAGGCCAATGTCTACGGAAAACTCAAGCTATTTCTCAGAAGAGATAGAAGAGAGATAGCAAATCAAGGACTTAAGACTCAAGGAATAGAAGAAGGAAATGATGTTTGAAGATTTGCGGAAGCAAGGCAAGAGAAAAGAAGTCCTAAACTCATCCAATTCTATCTAGGCTTCGTCCTATAGTCGATATGGCTCTGATACCAATCCTGTCACACCCGTTTTATAAAGAACATAAATCGAGCAATCATATATGCGCCAGGATCAAGTCACGCATATATACAACAGAATCATCAAGATATCACAATACATATCACGAATAACAATAATATAAATCGTAAATGAATCATTTTATTACAACCGAATCAAGAATCGGTTCAAGAGTTGCGGAAGCGTAAAAGAGATACATGAAGGGTAGGGCGCCACAGGGACGTCGACTGGGAGACAAACGCCTAGAAGTCGTCGAAGCCGCTGACGTAGTCCTCCACGTTGCCAGGCACTGAGCAGCAGTTGAAGATATCCAAGAGAACAGAAGAGTAGAGAGGCAAGTGTGAGTACAAACTAGTACTCAACAAGTATAACACAAACTATGAGGCTCTAAGGTTGGCTGACTCGACTGCATTAGCTTTTAGTCTTGGCAGAATTTTATTAAAGCTAACTACTACAAGTGGATGAATTACCTTAAGCCCGAATTGCATAATAAATTAATCAATATTAATTAAGAACTACTGAGAACCATCCAAACCAAAACCACCCGGGGAATCTCCCTAATCAAAGGTTGATAACCCCACTAATCAAAAGGAGGATCTAGGCCGCTCATGACTGTGAGCACAGATGATATATCAGTTTTACACTCTCGAGAGTTGCACAACTTTACCCACAAGTCGTGAGCTACGCTAGTGGTTCATCACACTTCCTTAGGTGAGATGGCTAGCAAGCACACTACGAGACCGTTACAAAGGATCACGTTGGTAAGGTGTAACCGCTAAGGATTCTGGATCAGCGATGATGGGGCCCACCTCCGGGGGTACAAGCACACAGCACAGACCAAGCCGGAGGAGTAGGGACCATTGAAGCCTACCACCCCTCTTGCCCACGCAGGTAAGTTACTCCCGAACCAACACGACCTAATTAGTAAGTCAAGACCGTCCCATTCCAGTCTTGTGGTTGCGCGGTTGTCCCAGGTTGTCGCTCTATGAACCGGTCCTTATGGAGAGTGGCCAACCAAGCACTAAGCACCGTGCTGGCCCCCTAAACCATGTTTCTAATAAAACATCTTTTAAGGAGACGTGAGCCGCTCAAGCACACAGCACAGAGGGCCACTCTCAGAATTAAGTTGCATATACCATAAATCAAATTTAATTAAAAAAGACCAAGTGTGTTATAGCGCAGCAACCTAGCACAACTAACTAGAATGCAACCCAAGGATATATATATATATATATGATATAAAGTGGCTAGGAAAGTCCTTATAGGCATACAGTATTAAAATGCAGTATGAAATTGTACTTAAAAGTGATAGGATGTTCATGTTATACTTGCCTTCCTCGAAATTCTCCTGCTGCTGCTCAAATTGTTCCGAAGATGGCGGCTCCTGGTACTGGTCCAAAGGCTCCGCGTCTACTCACGATCGCAACGCCAAAACATGGTCCAGCACATACACATACATGCAAACGAGGACAAAATATAAGAAACAGTACAACATTACATAGAAACAGCACACAAAACTATGTTAGAACTATTCTACGCATTACAATGATCACGGGAGCGCAAGAATCAACTAAAACGGAGCTAAGACGCGAAATCTAGGGCTAAATCAAGGTCCAGGGGCTTTTCTGCGAGAAAAACATAACTTCCAGGGGTTCTGTGCAAAAACCAGGGACCTAAACATAATTAAAGCATAGACTCAGGGTCTAACACGCTAAAACCTTAGGGCTGGACCGTGGGCACTAAAACCTGAAAGCTTAGGGGCTTAAACGAATAAAACAGGACCTCACAGCAATTTCTTTTGAACTATACAGGAGTGCGGGTTGATTTCAGAAGAACTCGAGGGCTCTTTAGCAAAAAGGCCAAGCCGAAGCGGTATGCTCTGATTAGAGCCGTTGGATCGGGATCTGGCGGCTCGGGTCTAATCTGGATCTAGATCTAATCTCATTCGCTGGATTGGAAATAGACGACTCGGATCTAATCTGATCCGCGAACCGGTATGGGCAACGCTCGGCCACTGGATCGCGATCGAAGGGCTCTGGTCGAAGGGTGCGCGGAGTCTAATCTTACACGTCCATCACGAATCGGGCGGCCAGGACTATGCGGGCGCGCAGGCGGTGGCAAAAGGGGGGGTCGTGTGCGCCTGCGCAGCGTGAGGGCGAGCTAGTGCTAAACTCGCGCGGGGGGGGGGGGGGGGGTTGCCGTGCTACAGAGGCCCTACCACGGCAAGTCCACGGCGTGCGTGGCGGCGGAGTGCCGGTCGTGCTGCGCTCCAGGTCCTAGGGTGCGTGACGGGCCGAAACAACCAGCGCAACGGAGAGGGAAGGTGGCGAGGTGGCTCACCGAGGCCGGAATTAACCGGACGCGCGGCGGAACAGGGTCGGCGGCGAGCTCCGTAGAAATCCGACCGCTGCGTAGGCCGGAGTCGAAGAAGGCGGCCTTGGAGAGGTTCCTGGTGCTCGGACGAAGCTCCTGCGGGTTCCGGTCGGGGCTAGAGTGCAGAGCAGCGGCAGGCCCGCGGCGGCGGGGGCTCTGCTCCGAGCAGAGGCAAAGCAGCGGCCGCGCCTAGGGTTTTGGGGCGGTGCTGTTGGGATGAGGTGGGTCTAAGGGGTGGCGTAGGGGGATAAGAAGGGCAGGGCCAGGGATCTCGGGGTATGGTTGTGGCGGAGGAGATCCGGAGCTCACGGCCGTGCTTCGGCGCGGCCGTTGCGGGAACGGGGTGCGGGAGGAGGGGGATGACAGGTGGGTCCGGTTCGTCGGTGAGGGAAGAGCAAAGCGCTCGCGGGTTGAGCGAGGGAGGGGAGTGCTGGGCCTCTGGCTCGGCTCGAGCTAGGAAAAAGAGAGGGGAGAGGGAGCCCGCGAGAGAGAGAGAGGGAAAGATGGGCCGAGCGTGGCCCACGCGGGGAAGGGAGAGGAAAGGGAGCCCGAGGGAGGGAGAGAGGGAGAGGTGAGTGGGCCGGCGTGGCCCATGCGGGAGAGAGGAAAGGGAAGGGGAGAGCTGGGCTGGCCAAGGGGTTTGGGATGTTTCCTTTCCTTCTTCTTTTCCTTTTCTTTTCTATACTCAAACATTCAAACAAAACTATTTGAATTCAAATAAATTTGAATTCAAACCCTATACACTCAACACAAATTAAACAATGCTCCGGCATGAATGCACAAGCAAGTTGTCCTATAATAAATTTTATTTCCTTGTGTTATAAAATTATTTTAAGTGCAAGACAAATTAGGAAAAACCCTGGAAATTTTATTTAAGCCCAACTAAATTCCTTAAAATTTGGGAAAATTACATTAGGGTGTTACAGGCAAAGAAGTCGACTGTGGAGTATCTCTTGTTATTAACGAGATCATTTGAAGGGTACTCTAGTTCTTGGGATTTTCTTATCCAGAATAAAGAAAGTTTGAGATTGGATTCGGCAATTCAGGAAAAGAGGCCGATGCGATTGCCATCGGACTTTTAAAAATTGGATTTTTAAACACTGGATCGCTGAAACAAAGGGGTTTATTTACAAGAAATTATGGCAAAAGAAGCCGATCTACCGGCTATGCGCACGACGGAGGAAGACCCTATGAACTACCACCAGTAATTCCCTAAGATCTTGCGGCGTTTGTACGGGGGGACGCGCTGGTGTCATCGCTGCTGCTGCCATCATTGCCGCCGGTGCTGTTGCCATCGCCACCATCATCGCTGGTATCGTCGCTGGCATTCCCGGTGTCTTCTAAAGTCGACGATCCGCCGCGCAAGAACCCTCCTGCTACTAAGTCGTTGTTGGTGGAAGTCTCCTTGGCATCTTCTTCTAAGAAAGAGAGGAAATCATCATCCCAGGAATCTTCATCGTCATCTTCGTCCAGGTCCCCATGAAGTAGAATCTGGAGGTCTTCATCGTCGGTCAGGGGCTCATCGTCCTCTGACCAAGTGTTGTAGTCCCACTCCTCTGCGTCCCAATGCAGAGGAGCGTGAGCTACATACGAAGCTATTGGATCGAACTCCGGTGTCGCCTCTCTGGAGGTGTTGGAGTCAGGAGAAGTGATGGAGATTATGGAAGAAGACGAAGGCGAATTGGAGGAAACAGAGGAAAAAGAAGCCATTGTCAGGGGATGCAGAGTGTGCTGATGCGACTAATGCACGGGGGAAGAAGATGGGTAGAAACAAATCCGCTGATAACAGTTTATAAAGGCAGAGATGGAAGGCGAAGCGGCGTTATCGCGATTCCCGAGGAAGAAGTCGAAAGGTCGCGTCCGACGGCATTGGAAGGCAGCTCGCGCGTACATGCCTTGGAAGTCGAAGGGCCGCATTTAATGGCATAGAAGTGGTATGAGCGTGCACATGTCTAAGAAGTCGAGGAGGCAATGGTTTCGGAATTATCATTGCCAAAACCAGGGGGGCATGTGTTATCACCATAATTTGACTGGGCCAAGGGATGGGCCGAAAGCAACATGGGCTGAAAGAAATCATCGTAATGGTCTGCAAATCGGCCTCTGTGCGAACGTGTCAAGGGCTAGGATGGCCGTGTATCTAAGGATAGTTTAAAAATAGTAAGTTAGTGTGGCAGAACCAACCTGAATTATACCGACTCAAGTACGCGAGTCCTCACCGAAGGGCTACCTCGCACTTCAAACGGTATAAAACCATTGGTCTGTCGGGTAACGTCCCGATAAACCACCGAACTCAGGATCCAACAAGGTACCTCACACGAAGGTGAGTCCAGAGATACAATGCCCAAAATATCTTACACCACAGGCAGTTACATTACAACAATGTATAAAACATCATTAACTCCCACAGAGGAGAGATTATTACAAGACAGGTTTTAGTTTTTAGTCAAAGCAGCGGAATTTGAAAGGCGTAACCATTATACACGTCGTCATTACAGATATTATGCTAGCCCTGGCATAATATCACTCGGCGGAATCTGTGTTGGCCGGGGACGGATCCCATTCCACGGACCAACCATCAGGCAAAGGGTAGGGCCACGGTGTAATGAATGCTGGCTCATCAGAAGGATTACCTGAAGCAAATCAACGAAAGCAAGGCTGAGTATACTAATACTCAGCAAGACTTACCCGGAATTGGGTATACCTTAGCCCATAACTAGACTCATGATGGCTTTTAGCTTTGGGTAAAGTTTTCAGCTGAAAAGCAATAATAAGTAGATCCTTAATTTCAACTTTTAACTTTCAGACTCTAGTTGATTAACCATTCTAGGTAAGCACCTATAACTAGTCAAACAAGGTAGAATCTTTATTCAAACATCATCTTAGATAATCACATAATTACTCTTGTTACTCTATGTGGTAAAGGGAATAAGCAGTCTCATACATCGTGAGAGGCGGACGATTCTGAATCGAGATTCAACCCTTGCAAGGTAAACCTAACACACACGCTTGGAATACCACAGGGTTATTCCGAAGCAACCGTTTGCCTTTCATTCCGACTCGTGGATCAGGGCCACCACAAGCGACTGCAGGTCATACGCACTTCCAAAGTGCAGGAAGTACGTCTGTAGCGCGACTACAAAACCCGTACTCCTGGTTGCCCAGCAACACATATGCCTACACGTCGAACAAAGTAACCAAAAGAAGCAAATACATGTGGTGGGGGGTATGTCCACTCCTCGGGCCGATCGGTTACTAAGCTTACCGCTTACCATATTTCACGGCATGTGGCTAGTACTTTCAAACGCTTAACCACCGCTACCACACACTGCGACCTTATCAGATTCATCAAAACAGACGGGGTATCATCTTGACCATGATACCTCATAAAACTCCCGTCCGTCATCCTTATAGTGATAATAGGAATGTAAACATTACAACTCCTATATATCGCGCGAGTGACAGGAAATCACTCGACTTCTACCGGTCCTATAAGCAGAGCAGCTATTCGGACTCAAGTTCTAGTGTTCAATACATAGGTTCCTAGAATTATGCAACTAAGGTTTACAAACAACTCCTAAGAACTTAATGCATAAAGATATACATAAATAGTATAGGTTGCAGTGTAATAAAGTAGGGGTTATGTCCGGGGCTTGCCTTCGTTGGTAGGGTTGGGGTTAGTCAAACTATTTTCTTCCGAACCTTGGTTCAGGGCTTCAGAGAAATCCGCGACGAGATTCCTGGGGTCTTCAGAATAAACTTCTTCTTGTTCCGGGATCAGCTGATAATCCCCGTCGGCGAGAGTGGTCGAATCTACATGATATGCAAAATGAAGTTTAATGGATGCATACATTTGTATTTCACTTCACGATAAAGTGGCAATTCCATGTAAAGGATGTTATATTTCGATAGATAACTTAGTTACCCTGTACTGGGCAATCATTTATCGAGTATTATATGTTTTATCTAAATCCATTTAAACAACAGGGTGAATTACATTAATTAACTAACTAGTAGCATGAAGCAACAAGTGGGGTGGTTCTTAATATTTATATTAAAGAGCTTTATAAATTAACCTCACTAATTATTTATATGAACTTTAAGTTACTATTACATTATAAATCAATTATATTATATCCAATTTATTTAACATCTAATTCTTAGTTGAAAACTTAATAATATGTTGCAATAATACAAAACAGAACCATAATATATTTTTCATGCATAACAATTTTATTTATGAATTACCTTTGAGTTTAAGTTTGAAATTTATAACTTAAGTTATATTAGGTTTCTGTTTCTCAAATTTTTATCTTAAATTACTCCTGTTGTAACAAAGCTAAGATAAATTTTTCAGCCCTAAATATGAAGGGACACATTTGGAATTAAATTAAGTAACTTTTATCAACATATAACAAAAAGTACTCGAAACCTAAGCAAATGAACAGTAAAGTACTCGAACTTTTTACACAGTGCTATACATAGCACCTACAATCTGTGATCGAAATTTCAGCTTTAACACATGCCTACAACATGAGATACAATTAAAACACTTATTTTCTAATATTTAATCTACATCAGAAAATATACACCTACTGCTCAAACTTCCTAAACAAAAGTAGTCGAATTTGACTTAAGGATTCCAACAAAATTTAGTTTGCATTTTTATGATTTTTCCTCGAATAGATACAGAATTTCTAAGTTGACAGCCTGATTTACACAAAGAGGTCCTTGGTTACTATTTCTCTGAGTCTTAGGCTATGCTCTTAACCCCCCTGGGTTTCTTTTCCTTCTAACCCGAGGTCCTTAGCCGTGAACCAGAATAGAGCAAGGTGGAGGCGACCGTGTTCCGGCGACGGTGATCACCGGCGGTGAGGTCCAAGGGCAGGGAAGGATGCAGGAGCTTACAACGGTTCTGTTGAGCTACTTGTCGAGGGCGGGGATGACCGGAAAGATGGAGTTCGACTTGAACCCGAGGTGACGGCGGAGGGGTCACCGTCGACGGCGGAGCTCCGGTGGTGAATGTCGGCAAGTAACCTGCGCACGAGCACCAGTGAGTCGTGGAGAACGTGTACGTGCCATCAATTGGATGAAATCATGCTGGATCGAGGGAATTCGACGGAGACCGATGCGGCGGCGGCGAGGAAGAACGCCGGCGAGCGTCGGGAAGGCACTGTGATGCACCAGAGGGTCAATAGATGGGTCGTACAGCTTCAGGGTGATGATGTAGTGCTGGCCAGAGAGTCGTGGTGGCGTGAGAGTGCCCGGAGCGAGCTGCCCACGGTGGAGGCCGAAAGCGGCGGCGGTGGCGCTCGTCGGGAACAAGGCTTCAGTGGAAATTGGGGAAGATCAGTGGGTCGTCGAGCACGAGCAAGACACGGGGAAGCTGGTGCGGGTGTTGGTTGGGGCGGAGGGGGTCCGGTGTGGGCTGCCCACGGGCGTGCAGTGCACGGCCGGAGCGGAGGAAGACGGCGGCGGCGGAACGCAGCTCGGGCGCTCGAAATTGGGCTCTGGAAGTAACAGAATAGGCCGTGTGTGTTGAAGTGGTGCTGTTGCGCGCGAGAGGGAGAAGGTTAAGGCTCTGTGGTGAGCGTTCCACGGCAGCGAGGAGGTGGCGGCCGGAGGAAGCTCGGGGATGTCGTGGCGCGCGCGCGTGCAGCCAGGAAGGGAGAGGGAAGCGGCCGGAATGGAGGGAAGATGACGCGTGGAGGGTGTAGCAGCTGGAGGTGGAGCTCTGGAGGTCTGCGCCGGCGGTGAGCGGCGGTGGCAGGGCGGAGCAGAAGGGAAGCGGCGGTGGTCAGAGGAGGAAGAAGCAGACTGGAGTCAGAAGGACTCGTTTGTAAATCCCAAAAAGTCCAGGGACTCCTCTGTAAACTAAAATTTCCCATTGATACAAAATCCTAATGAGAAAAATGTCTAAAGCAAAGTTGTAGAGAATTTTAAATCCTACAAGAATGCTTTAGAGCTCGAGTTCAAAATCTCAAAGGGTACTATTTTATTTTGAACTTTTGAACACAACTTAAATTATAAACTTTATGTGTTAATTTAAACAAAATGCTCTAATGTTTGGGGTCTCTTTGTAAGTTTTTCTGCAGTAATCATGACTAGCTCTTTTTACACTTTAGTCCTTAGGTAAAACTAAGTTTTACTTTTATCTTTTTACCATTTCACATGTAAGTCCTTATATCTTTGTATTAATCACATAAAGGTCCTTAATTTCATATAAAGTCTATTCCCCTTAGATTTATTTAACTTTTGCTCTTTTCTTTTCTATAGCCATCTGAAATTTGACACTTAAGAACATTTTTACACACTTGCACATAAAAATTTATAAAACTCATAATTTACAAATATACTCTTATTGCTTTGTACAACTTGTATACACTATAACCTGCTTACATATAATACACCCAAACTTAGTATCTAGTTGTCTAACTACCTGGATATTACAGCCTTCCCCCCTTAAAAAGAATCTCGTCCCGAGATTCCGAAGCTGAATAGAAATGGATAATTAGATTTGGGGATTGGCTTGAAGGAAGTCTGGAAAATTCCGTTGAAGATAAGACTCAGTTTCCCAAGTCGCTTCTTCTTCGGTGTGATGATCCCATAAGATTTTGTACATCTTAACTGCCCTTCTTCTGGTGAATCTTTCCTTAGTATCCAGAATTCGAAGAGGTTGCTCGATGTACGATAAATCAGGTTCAATCTCAATGGCACCTGTCTCAACGATTTCTGTGGGTACTTTGACACACTTCTTAAGTTGAGAGACATGGAAGACATCGTGAATAGCAGCCAATTGAGACGGAAGGCGAAGTTTGTATGCCACTGGGCCACAAACGTTGAGAATTTCAAAGGGTCCGACATATCGAGGTGCTAACTTCCCCTTTATGCCAAAACGTTGGACGCCTTTGGTAGGTGATACTCGGAGATATACAAAATCTCCCACTTGGAATTGCAGAGGTTTCCTCCTCTTATCTGCACAGCTCTTTTGTCTGGACTGAGCGGTTTTAAGATTAGATTGAATAACCTTAACCTTATCTTCGGCTTCAACGACTAGGTCTGGTCCGAAGATTTTGCGTTCACCGGTCTCAGACCAACTCAAAGGAGTTCGACATCTGCGACCATATAACGCTTCGAAAGGAGCCATTTGAAGACTAGCTTGATAACTGTTGCTGTAGGCAAATTCAGCTAAAGCAAGGCACTTGTCCCAACTTGTACCATAGTGAATAATACAAGCTCGGAGCATGTCTTCAAGAATTTGGTTAACTCGCTCAGTCTGCCCATCAGTCTGGGGATGATACGCAGAGCTTCGAATCAATTTGGTTCCTAGAGCTGATTGTAACTGCTCCCAGAACCGTGCGATAAATTGGGGCCCTCGATCAGATATGATGGTTTTTGGAACCCCATGCAATTGAACGATTTGTTCCAGATAGACTTCGGCATACTTCTTAGCAGAGTAAGTGGTATGCACCGGAAGAAAATGAGCTGTTTTTGTGAGTCTATCGATGATTACCCATATGGAGTCATGTTTTTGAGATGTGTTGGGAAGACCAACAATGAAATCCATGCTAAGGTCTTCCCATTTCCATGATGGTATGGGTAATGGCTGAAGTGTACCAGAAGCCTTGAGATGACTGGCTTTGACTCTCTGGCACGTATCACACTCGGATACATATTTGGCAATTTCTCTCTTCATTCTGGTCCACCAAAAATGTTGCCGAAGATCTTGATACATCTTGGTGCTACCAGGATGAATAGAGAATTTGGACAAATGTGCTTCGTCGAGGATTTGCTTACGAAGTTGATGATCCTTAGGCACAACAATCCGATCGTTGAACCATAGGACTCCTTGATGATCAGTGTGAAAACACTGATATTTAGCTTCTCCCTGGGATAGCTTGGATTTGATAATTTTGACACCCTCATCATGTAGTTGTGACATGACGATTTTATCCCGCAGAGTAGACTCAATGGAGATTAAGTTTAAACTACCTTGGGGAATAATCTCAAGATTGAGTCTTCTCATTTGATGGCAAAGAGTGTCATTAAAGGTGGATATGGTTAAGCAGTGACAATGTGACTTGCGGCTAAGTGCATCCGCAACCACATTAGCTTTGCCCGGATGATAGTGTACCTCAAGGTCATAATCTTTGATTAACTCCAACCAACGCCTTTGCCTCATATTTAGATCAGCTTGAGTAAAAATATACTTGAGGCTCTTATGGTCTGTGTAAATGTTACACTTAGCACCCATAAGATGATGTCTCCAGATCTTGAGAGCATGAATAACTGCTGCCAATTCAAGATCATGTGTTGGATAATTTTGCTCATGAGTCCGAAGTGCTCGGGATGCATAAGCAATAACCCGGTTGTTTTGCATAAGAACACAACCAAGGCCAATTCCAGAAGCATCGCAATAGACATCAAAAGGTTGAGTACTATCTGGCTGAGCTAGTACTGGAGCAGTCGTCAGAAGTTTTCTCAAAGCGTGAAATGCTTCCTCACACTTATCATCCCAACGAAACTTAATTTCTTTCTTAAGTAGCTCAGTCATGGGTTTAGCTATCTTGGAGAAGTCTGGAATGAATCGGCGATAATATCCTGCCAATCCAAGGAAACTTCGTATTTGGTGGACTGAAGTGGGAGGATTCCAGTCCATAACTTCTTGAACTTTGGTTGGATCAACCGATATGCCTTGACTAGAAATAGTATGTCCCAAAAATTTCACACTATCCAGCCAGAATTCACATTTTGAAAATTTGGCATAAAGGCGATGATCCCGTAGTCGTTGAAGAACGACACGTAAATGATTAGCATGGTCTTCTTTGGTTCTGGAGTAGATCAGAATATCATCGATGAAGACCACAACAAATTTATCGAGCTCCGGCATAAATACAGAATTCATGAGATACATGAAATATGCCGGTGCATTAGTAAGTCCGAATGACATAACCAGATATTCATAAAGTCCATATCTGGTTGAGAAGGCCGTTTTTGGAATGTCACTAGGCCTAATCTTGATCTGATGATAACCAGAGCGTAAGTCAATCTTGGAAAAGACCTTTGCTCCAGTTAGTTGATTGAACAAGATATCAATGCGGGGAAGAGGATACTTATTTTTGATGGTAACCGCATTGAGTGGACGGTAGTCGACACATAGCCTCAGACTATCGTCTTTCTTCTTGACAAAGAGAGCAGAACAACCCCAAGGTGAAGCACTGGGGCGTATATAACCCTTATCAAGAAGATCTTGTAGTTGAATTTTCAGTTCTGCCAATTCATTTGGAGGCATGCGATACGGCCTTTTAGAAATTGGAGCAGTGCCCGGTTGAAGTTCAATGGTGAACTCGATGTCTCTATCTGGTGGCATTCCCGGCAGATCGTCGGGAAAGACATCGGGGTATTCACATACTATAGGAATATCTTTGACTTTGATATCTGTGATAGCATAAGTGCAGGGGTGCAGATACTCTGGCTGAGGCAGATAAAGGGTGGTAATCCCATAGTATGGTGAATCAATTTCAACCACTCGGGAACAGATATCTAACCGGACTCGATGCTTAGTCATCCAGTCTGTCCCAAGTATAACATCAATACCCTCTAAACTGAGTAAAACCAAATCAGTTTTGATTTCTTTACTACCTAACTGAAGTGGCACATTTCTACTCATTTGGTTGGAGGTGATTTTTCCTCCAGGGGTAGAGATCATATATGACCCCTGGATAGAACAAGATTCAAGTCCTAGTCGGGTACCACAGTTGTTACTAATAAAGCTATGTGTTGCTCCAGAATCAAATAAAGTAACAACTGGTTTATGGTAAATAGAAAATGTACCCGACATGACGGGAGCTCCATCTGGAAGTTCTGCAAGAGTGGTGAAGTTAATTCGTCCTTGGCGGACTTGCATCACCGGCTTCTTGCCCTTGCTTTGGTTCCCCTGAGTAGAGCTTTGCCCGGGATTAGGCTTCTTGGGCCGCGGACAATCTCGGATGAAATGATCCGCACTCCCGCAATTGAAGCAGCGATAATTGCTACCTTTCTGTGGCACTTGCTGAATATTTGGCCGTTGGCCAGATGGTTGTGCTTGTTGCGGGGGCACAGGAGGTCTGTACCTTCCTTGCTGCTGAGGCGGCCTAAAAACCAATCTACCTGTGGGAGCATTGCGCTGTGGTGCTCTGGGCGGCGTATTGGAAACAACCCGATACCTCGGTGGTTGAGCACTCGAGGGTCCAGCAAGGTTCTTCCGTTTCTTCTCGGCATAATGCGCCACAATACAGTCTTCTTGAGTTAAGGCCATGTTAACCAACTCACTGAAAGTATTAGCCCTCACAAGGTTCAGGCGTTCCTTGAGTTTGGTGTTAAGGCCTCGGCGAAAACGGTCTTGTTTCTTGGTATCATTATCTGCATGATACCCTGCATACTGGCACAGATGATTGAAATTCTGTGCGTACTGCAGAACTGTATTGGACCTTGGGTAAGAGCCAGAAACTCATTAAGCTTTCGCTCCAATAGTCCTGCGGGAATATAATGCGCTTGAAAGGCGACCCGGAATTCATCCCATGTGATGACATGCCCTGCAGTTTGCATGGCATAAAAATTGTCCCACCAAATTCGAGCAGCACACGAAGTTGTTGAGTAGCAAAGGAAGCTTTGCTAGAATCCGCACATGGTATGGTCAAGAGAGCGAACTTCGATTCAATAATATGGAGCCAGGCATCGGCATCCAATGGTTCTTCCGCTTACTGAAGAAAGGCGGCTGGGTACTAAGAAAATCTTTGGTAACTAGCCACAGGAGGATTGCGATCATCACGGCCTCCTCGGAATTGATGCTGCTGGTTTTGCTGGGCTTTGTACCAGCAGGTTGAGCAGCTCCGTTTGCCGAGCCATGACTTCGGCAAGATTGGGAGGAGGTGGTGGCGGTTGTTGAGAACCGCTAGCCTGATCAGCCCGGAAACCTTCCGGTGTTCCGCGTGTGGCCCCAACCATCTGAAACAAAGGAGATGTCCATCATAACATATAGCCTACTCCTAATTTCAGAAATATAAAACAAAGCACATACTCCATTCAATCATCATCATTTCAGAATCATAAGGATAATGAACAAGATGATAAAACAGGAAACTTATATTACAATATTGGTTCTTTTGTTTTCCACATCGTACATCCGAAAGATCTCTACGCAGGCCATCTATGTTACAACAATTGGCATGAGATCTAGCTAAGTTACATACTCCTTAAGTTATTACACTCCCCATAGGTTACATCTAGATAGTCGACGATTTGCTAAACTAAAAATCGTCGAAGTTGCCTACAGAAGATTGACTGCCAGAAGAAGAGTGATAGGGACTAAGAACTGGATCCCCATGCTCAGAGTCAATCTCTGAAACACCCTCAATCTCTCTTCTGGGTCTTCTTCTTCTTCTTCAGGTACTATGGGTATAGCGGGAAGTATCGGTTGCTGCTGCAATTCCTCAATGTGAGCCTGGGCATCATCAGCCACAAGTATCAGATCATGAATTTGTGCCTGTAGGAACTCAATAACAGTGTCCCGCTGAGTGATAATATGATCACTCTCATTGATCTGATCTTCACGATGGAGGATTGTCTCATCTCTTGCTGCAATAATTTCATCCTTCTGAGTCACCAAAGCTTGTAATTCTTCTATTTGGGTTACTGATGGTCAGCGTTCCGATAGTGACTTTGAGCCACACCAGTTATCTGACTTATCCCATGACGCAGTAGCATTTGATAATGATATTGCACATCCATGAACCTGGTAACCATACGGACGGTTTCTTCAGCCAGATCCCCTAGCAGATGACCATGATGATCTGTCCGAAAATCCCAGTCCGAATTACCCGGGTCTATGGTAGGAAATAACCCAATAGGATATGCAGCAACTTCAATCGGATGCTGATTGCAAAGAGTTTGATAGCTTCTAAAGCAGCAGTTTCAAGAGTATCCACTAGACGATATCCAACCACTTCCACTTCTATGGGAGGCCATAAGGAGCGGAAAGGGTGTTGAGGAATTATCATCTTAACCCTGCAGCGGGGAAACTCCTTCTTCACGATACTCTACCCCATCATACAGAGGAGGCTCTGTATAATGAAACATACTCAAGGATTCCCACAAAAGACGAGGAAACCCTTCCCAATGTAAACCATTGGTGTGAAAGTGCCCCTCCTGATCCCAAAAGGTATTAGCAGGAGCAACCATCTGTGACAACAATGCAAATGGTAAGATATTTTACCCTGTTGAGAAAATTTACAAGGTAAAATGGATTAAGATAGCTAATTCTGATAACAGCAAAGGCTGGAAATCAGATGGATGCCTAAGATACCAACTAAGATTCTTACTTACCCAATTAAGAAATACCAACATGTTGCCTATTACTTAGGAAGCATCAATTTTAAGCATTCAATTTAGTTGATTAATGGTTTATGCATGCACGCACTACGCGATCTCACAAACAAAAAATAACT